>NC_044194.1:36164290-36270875 GCF_900880675.1 Sparus aurata
CTCATTAGACTTCTACTTAGCTACTTTGGAAAACAACGGTGGCAGTGACTACACAATCACGCAGTTAAGTGTTATTAAGTTCTCTCAAATGCTACTCAGGCATTTCAACTCAATTAAAGCACAAATTAATTCATTTTATTTGCATTGTGCCTTTATCACCAGAGCCATCTCTACACAGTACAAACACACACTAAAACTAGCTGTGTTCTCATAGTAATATGCTACTCTCATACTCATGTCTTCTAGAAATGTTTGAATATCACTGAATTGTTTTCATAATTATGTTATGCTGAAGGTTTTTTGAACATTTTTTTATTATTGATCAAACATTAATTACATCATACACAGTGTGCACAGATTTTTCATTTTTAAACCGCCCCTCCAAACAAATCCTTCTGACAACTCCCCTTCCCCAACACAGTCCATCCAAAATTGTACACATAGCACAGCATGGTCCCGGTCACAAATATGGTGGTAAACATGCATAAAAAAAAAAACAAACAAACAAAAAAAAATAGAAAATGGTCAACAGAGTCTCCCATGAGCATTCAACTAGTGTTACCTGGTCTAGGAAGTGCCTTCCAAAACAGGTCCTGAGTCCCACATAATCAAGGACTGGAGTCCATATTTGATCAAATATAACAATATTATCTATAGTCTCGAATGTCAGACATTTCCATTTGGCCCATATGCCAATCTCAGACTGTTGGTGGCTTATTGGAGATTGATTTTAACAACACACTTTTGCGTACGGCTGATGACAACATAGCCAGCAATTTTAATCTGTACTTGCCGTTGATATGTGGGTGCAGCATTCCTAACAGAAGGGATACTGGATCCAAATCCAGATCTTTATTAAAAATTCAAACTTGGCTTCAAAACAACTTTCACCCAGAAATCTTGAATATGTACACAGGTCCGTACAGTGTATATAAAACGACCAACCTACCGATTTCTTCAAGTCCATTTTAGATCTGAGTTGAGGCGATATCCAGAGACGATGCAGCAGCCTAAACTGTAGTTCTTTTGCTCTATTACATATGAATACATTACTAGCATAGCCCCATATACACCTTTCTCTGTAGCTTCATCTATCTCTGCCACCAGGTCTCCAGCCCACATTTGCAAGCTGCGTCATTTATTTTACTGGACTTGTAAAGGGCCTCACAGCAGCGTCCTGCTTTAAAACTATTGATACCTATTTTATAAATTAAGAGATTCTGAATAAAACTTGTATGAACCTAAAGTGTCTGAATTATATTTGAGTGAATATAAAAAGAAACACAGCAGTCACAGCAGAGTCCAGATCACATACAGACTCCTGTCTGTGGTTCTTCGAGGCAACAAAATCACTTTGGTTGATGTTGGGGAAAGAGCGTGATTTCAGGTAGCCTATATTAAAAACGTGTGTCTCATGTCACTACTGAGTTTTCTCTTTTAAACCAGACCATGATCTTTCCCCAACTTTAACCGGTCGGTGCCGGTGCAAAACATAACTGTAAAAGGTTTTTGGTGTTCACTATGATAAGAGAGCCTTTTTTGGCAGAAAACAAGTGACATATGCTGTCAGAGTCAGGTACATTAACAGCATTTACTCATTATGATAACAGCAATAATTTGGTCAGCATCATATTTCTTGCATAACACATTTGCTGTTATAAGTGACTCTCACACAAATATAATTTCATATGGGTTGAATGAAGGCTGGGCCTCAGCCTCACACGAGAATTTTACCATTTAAAATGTCCTTGAATGCCATTATATACACTATTATATTTCAAGCTGGAGAACAAATATTCAAACTAATGTCAGATGCCCCAAATCATATTTGAAAAATAAAACATGTCTTGCTTTAATATATCAACTAAATTCTATTTATTTTCTGTATTCATCATACATTTATTCACACACGGGTTTACATGTTTGTATATCCAGTCATTTAGTACAAAGTTCTGTATTTATTCTTAAATCATACGTGTGTTGTTTTAAATATTAATAGCTATCAGAATACAATAGAATGTGTGGGAATGTGTGTGGGCTAAAATGCACAAAAAGCCTGATTTTCCTTTACCGTAATTCGTCACGTTTACAGTCAATTAACTTATAAAAATATGTAATATCATTGTACATGATGAAATGGTGGCATCAGAATGTTTGCGGCCTAATTTTTCGACAGGGGGGCATGCCCCCAAACCCCCCTAGGTGGCTACTTTTTCCACCGGATGACTATTCAATGTCCTCGTGGAAAGTCCTGACTTTCAATCCTACAACTTTCAGTGATCACTTACTGAGTTTCTTAGCAAATTTTTCCATCATCAAATTTTGTTTGGTTAATTATAGTGCTGCCTGGTGCCAGATTCTGCTCCTCATTATATACTGAAAAGCATTTGCACATAATTTCCAATTTCCAATCACCTGTTTGGGTCCTCCTTGAAGAATCAGGAGCTCCTTGATAACAATTGGCTGGTAGACTTTTCCAACAAGGCTTTCCAGGGCCTCCCTGCAAGTTTGACGCTCCTCAGCACTAAGATCCTGCAAGAAAAAAAAGATTAACAGATGCCTATTTTTGCATAAATCAAAATAATTTTCAACAAAAACAACACTCTCACAAAACTGCTAAAGAAGGAACTTATTCAAGGCCTCCTGGCCTTTATAGCAGGCACTCTAACTGTAACTCCACCAAAAGCATTGATATGTTACCTTCCGCTCCTTTGTGCCACTTCTGTCTTCCTGGTGTGGTTGGTAGCCAAGCTGGCACAGTGCAGCCATCACATCACCCAGATGCCGAGTGAAAACCAATGTGGCCAGAGAAGACAGCTCTGTCAACTGCAACAGGACTTTGGTGGTGGTGAGAAGGCGGCATCCCACTGCTGTCACTGCCCCATTACAGACAAGTTTTTCCACCATTGCTGCAAATGCTGACCTGTGACCGAGTGCCACACCTACTCCAGGGGCTAAGTAGGGGCAGAGCCCCAGAGAAACCACAAATTGAAGAGCAGTTCCGAGCATCTTCTGCTGGGTGACACTGAGGACATCAGGGGGTAAAGGTGGAGCGTTCTCAGGGGTGCAGTATTTAGGTGCAGAGGCAGCTGGGGTCTGCTGGAAAACTTTGAGTTCAGCAGAAAGGTGTCGCGCTAAGGTGAGAAGAAGTAGGAGACACTCCTGGGCAAAGTCCCATGCAGCGTCATCTGTGCTGCTAGAGAACCAGTCTGCTGCCTCCATCACCTCCTCCCTCAGCCTTCTCACTACCTCAAAGCTAGGCTCACTCTGTAGCTGCTCCAGGAGAAAGGCTCTGTTGGCTCGCAGTGCTGCAGACAGAGCCTGTTGGTGTGAGGACGGAACATCGCGCACAGACGACTCTGCGGTTGGAAACACACAGAACATTGAATTGTGGCTCGTGAGTGACTAATTCTATGCAGAGTTGTTGATTGTATGTTTTCCAGTGCTGACCACTAGTTGTATCACACTTTCTGTTTAGTAACAATGTCACCTAACATCTTATCAACCAGGGATACCGACAAATGGATAGTTATCTATCTATCTATAATAAAGAGCGTAAAAATGCTCATGAAGCTTCAGCAGGTCCTGCGAATAGTGAGGGTCACTCAGTAATTACCTGTTATCTGTGCTGTACTGACATTGTGGTGTATCTCTATCTGACTGAAAACAATGACCAAAACAACAGTACTCCTGATTTTACACCCTGAAACTGACAAGATGACCACCAAGCATAATAATAATAATAATACATTAGTAATGCACTTTACATTTAAACAATCTCAAAGTGCTACAGGAAAAGCAACAGCAAAAAGAGAAAACATTAGCAAAAACACATAAAGGTCCAAAGCAACTTAGAGGTCACAGGATCTGCTAAAAAGGAAAGAAGCACTTACAGTTAATCTAACATTATTTCCATTTGTTCACCCTCGTCATCAACAGTAATACAATAAGGGTTGTGTCGCAAACTGGTGCACAGTTGTTGCTTTAAGCTTTTAAGAAGTGGTCTGTGATAGCGGCAAAAGACTGCTATAAACAGCAGCTCCTTATCAAATCTGACGTTCCCCTCAACAGAGAGCGTTATCCTCGGTCTGTTTACTATCTACTTACCGCGGAGGGGTTTCGTGAGAATATTTATCGCTGAGACGATCGCTGAAGTCATCTCCCTCTCACAAAAACAACGTACTGTACGGTCATGGAGGGTTTCCCTATAAAACACTTGTTATTAGTATGAACGACACCGGGCTTGAGACTCCGCTCTGGTGATGCTACGGAAAGCTAGCTCCATGCTCAAAGCAGCTTGAAATGGCGCTGAAATTAGACGTCACCACGCAGTGTCGCCAGGGATTATGGGATTGGCTGACGTTTTTTTTGTCTTTTCCATTCTTCATTAAACGAAGTACGAAACATACAAAGCCATTTGTACACAAAACAAAGTCATTAATACAAATCAGGAGAAGTTAGGAAACGGATCCTGGGGGAGTTCTCAAATAAATACCTTTTTTTTCCTTTTTCTTTTTTTTTTTTTTTTTAAATAAAGGAGCACAAATAATTCTAAATCAGAAATGGTTACAATGTTACGGAAGAGGATTAGGGCCACATGTGAATTTTTTTTTAGTTCTGACTTTAAAGTCAGAATTCTGAGAAAAAAGTCAGAATTCTGAGATTAAAGACAGAATTCTGACTTTTTTCTCAGAATTCTGACTTTTTTCTCAGAATTCTGACTTTAAAGTCAGAACTAAAAAAAAAATTCACATGTGGCCCTAATCCTCTTCCGTACAATGTACTGTTTGTTTTGCTTTTCAAAAAATTGGCTTTGGATACGGTAGAATGTTCGGATCCATGAACCAGCCATAGATCGTAACCTGACTGGGATCTCCACAGTCTTTTACATAATCAGTAACCAATTGTGACTCTTGGAACAGTGTTAAATAGTTAACATCATTTCTTAACCGCCCAACATTGAGTGTAATAAAAGACGTATTAACAAACAATTAAATGAATCATAAAATAAGTATAGTTTGGGTAAAACTATTGCCATACTATGGCAATAGTTTTACCATAGTATGGTAAAAGTGACACATAGTACACCAGTAAAGCTAACAAGGCCACGTAAACTATAGTTGCCTAATCAAACCACACCATGTGTAAAGTGAGTGCGTTTGAGGTTTATCAAATCTTGACACTAAGATAGTAACAGCTAGCGAGTGAAGCCGTTGAATGGTAGCTGGAACCTCAGGTAGCTGGAAACAGTTCAGGGTTCTCATTTATGAAACTGCGCAGAATCTACACTGGAAGTTTGCGTATGTACAAATGAGGAAACGTACATACGCTAAAACGTATTCTGTTATTGAGTTGGACGGTTCAGTGGATCAGACTGATCTGATGAGGCACAACATGACTGGAGTGTCATACCGGAGTGAAGACTGATAACAGATTCAACTCAAGTGTGTCACCATCAAGTTTTATATTGAGTTTGTTTTTTTGATTTTCTGACCAGCGAGTTCAAAAGTGTCAGTCTGACTGCAGGAGACAACTTTCTTCATTTATCTGTTTTAAAACACTTGAGGCTGAACATTCCTAAGTGTCGGTTTTCATACGTGATCACTGAATACAGAGGCAGATAATGAATCAATACATAAACACATTCTATGAATAGAAATGGTTATTGTGCCTCAGAGCAGACACAGTACACAGTCTAAATACACAGTACACAGTATAAACACAGACAGCTGCTTGTTGTTCATCTACAACTGTTTGTTAAACAAACAAAAAATGGAAAATCACAAAGGAAATTAAATCGACAATAAAGTTGTCTTCCTGTGAGGATTGACGTTGAGCGGCCTACAGTGTGTTATTCCTCCGTCAAGACCCAGTTTCAGTCTAGCACTGGGTACTCCTGCTAGTGAGTACTCCAGAGTGGTGCGCAATTACACACGCAGCACATCAGTTTAACTTAGGTTATTATGACTACTTTTGATTATTCCAATCTCTTGACAAGTTTTAGTTCTGTGTTATTATTTATTAATGGCATTTATGCCATCACATCATCTGACGTCTCTACAGCTGTTAAAACCGAGTGACAGCTGATCCAGCTGTGATCATCTGCAGAGGAAAGGACCTCTCTTTCGTCTTCCAAACAGATTTCCTCGGTCCTCTCTCCTCCCATGGTTCCTGGCGTCTGTCTCCGAGTCATTGGTGGGCGGGACTAAGACACAATGAAAGGAGGCAAGTGAGGGAAACTTGGAAGCAATTTAAGAGACATGAAGAGAATCGCCGGCTTCTTAGTCCCGCCCACTGAGGATTCGGGGAGAGACGCGTGGAAACCTCAGTAGGAGAGAGAGCCTTTTGCTGTGATATTTATCCAACTTTAAACATTCCTTAGAAGGAAACTGTCTTTTCACTGACATATAGCTTAATGTAGTAAACTGTACAAAAAGATGCTTATTTCACTGAGAGACGCTCAAAATTGACATGATTGTTTTCTATACAAAACATCAAGCAGAACTTGACTGAACCATGTTTGCCATAATATTTACTCAACGTCAAACATTCTTTCAAAGGAAACTATCTGGAAATACTGTTTTCACTGAAATATAGCTTAATTCACTTTACTGTGCAACAAGATGATTGTTTTGCTGAGATAAACTCAAAATTGACATGACTGTCTTCTACATGAAGTGGAACTTGATTTAAACGATGTTTGCCATTATATTTGTCCAATTTTAAACATTCCTTGGAAGGACATCTGCATGAAAAACTTGTTTTCACTGAAAAGCAGTGCAAGCTTCTTAATTGCAAGCTGCAGGTGGCAGAAATTCGCCAACGATTGGTCGACGCTGCAAGAAATTAAGCCGAAGAAGAAGAAGAAAGGAAGGGGAGGACAAGAAGGAGAAGAAGAAGTCGTCACGTTAACAGGAAGTGTTGAGTTCAGACTGGGCACTTGTGTCTGCTTGGTCTCTTTAATAAATCAGCTACAACATATCGCTGGTAAGTCTCTAAAGTCACAATTGTAGTTGGCATGTTAACGGTTGCATTTGATCATCCAGATAAGAAAGTTGCCCGTTAAGGCTTGGTTAGCTTGCTGTTACAATGTGGATGTTAGCTTACTGCCTCTCTGTGTTCAGGGGATATATGTTCATCACATAACGTTAACCTCACTTCTTTAACCCCATCCGGTACACCGGACACCTGCGCCGCTTGATACATTTTTCACTCACCATGAATTTAGCAGGTGAAGGTGTTGTATCTCAGCAGTCTGAGGTTGAACTGTTTGGCTACATGTTGGTGTTAGTACTAGTCGAGTATGGTGTTTGGGAAGTTAACAGTTTTACCCATCTCAACGTAAGTTGGCGTTAAGGACTTCAATAGTTGCAAGCTTTTACTGAGCCAATCGTCAGCGCCAGTAATCAATAATTCCGTGTTGTATTTGTTATTCGTTAGCCTGTTGACACAGCAGAGACACACTTTACCCATTTGGGTGTGACTGGTTCACAGCTGAGATTTGTTAGCGCGCCTCGACCCACTACACAGCTCTTTAGCTCAATACATTGGTAGTTTCTGGACCGTTACAGGCTCCACACTGTGATCGCTGGCTTTGCGTAACAGAAATTCCAATGATGACTTGACGTCTTGTTCTGTGAATCACCCGAATTAACGTTACAAAGCCACATGTATTAATGGAGTTTGGCTTTCTCTTTGAGGCCCTCTCGTTTTATTGGAAACTTGAGTGCTGACTCCGACAGACCGTGTGCTGTGTGTGTGTGTGTGTGCCCATAACTGTTACTTCTCTCCACGTAGGCAGGAGTGCTGACCTTTGAGTCCTGTCTGTTTACATTTAGGGCAGGCCGCCATGCAAAGTCGTGCTGAAGCTGAATTAGACCATTCCTCATCGTCTAATTCTACGAGCCCAGTGACTTTTCATATGAAATGCATACCTTTTGTTGTTAAATTCAGGTCTACATGGTTTGTACCATCAAAAGCTGACTCTGACTTGTGTGTGTGCCAGTGGTGGATCTAGACAATTGGTGGATCAAGCCATTTTGGCAGGTTGGCATAAGGAAGGTGTGGAGGTTCACAAATTTAAGTACATTCTATGTCTGCAGTTAACAGAACATACTCAATAATTAAAACCATGTTACTGTGAAATGGAACACCATGGGTCAGGTGTGTGTTTCCCTGTCCTCATCCCTCTCCATCACATTCTGTGAGGTTATTTGCCTTACTTGACATTCACATCTTTGTGATGTGACCATTGCACTTGCTCACATTGTTATGTTGATGCTGAGTTATATGTTGTGCAGCCCTACTTTCTATCCATCTTTGATCCTGTCACTTCATTTTCACAGTAATAAGGATCGCATTTATTCACAGAACTTAGATTGGAATTAATTTTTTGGTTTTTCAACCAAAGTACGTATTCATGAGGTGTTTCTAAAAGTTTTCTTTCTTCTTTAGGAATAAGTGGGACACATCCTTGAGTTTTTGATATTAACAAAAACATTCCACACTTGGCCTTTCTCAAAGGTTGCTGTTTGACAGCTATCTCTTTGTTAATGCATTTTGTGAATAATGTGAATAAATTCCTGATAACATAACTTTAACACAATAGTAAAGGTGACGGTATTACAAATTTTACACCAGATATATGTGAGAAGGGGGCTAAACCCGGAGTTACCTGGCTCATTCGTCAGTAGAGTTCCCACCCGTACCGTTTTTCCCAGAATTGTTCTCCTTTTTCATCAGCTGTCCCGGGAAAATATAAATCTCTCCCGGGACACAATTTGTCCAGTTTTGGTGGGAAAAATGTAAAACCTGTAGTCTAGAAAAGTTCCCATCAAAAATGTCTCTGTTCCCTTCCCGTTTTTAGTCTACGTCTACGTCATACATCCAATCACATGATGAGGTGCACCATGCGCGTGCCTCCATCCAATGCTCAAAGAAGTTTTAGCGTCTCCATTTGAAATGTGAGAGAGATGATGGACGAGGAAGGAGTAAGCAAGCCACCAGCGCAAAAAAAAACGATATACTATTTATAATCCTGACTGGGCAAAACTTCAGGTTGAGTTGAGTGGGTACAGCCAATCCAGGAGGACAAATTTTCCACCACATATGTTTTGTTTCCGGCGAAAATCTCTGTAAAGAATGAAGGAAAAATCACAATGAAAATCAACGCAAAAAAAAAAAAAGCATCAAGGTGTCGTATCAAACATTTGGTCGAGCGTCCCCTTTTTCCACAAATCCAAGGTGGCAACCCTATTCGTCAGAAGATTCCAGTGCATGCTCTATGGGCGCACATGGCGAAAGGTGCTGGTTATGTCAAGCTTTTTTGGCTTCAGTCACCACTGAGCAGCTTTCAGAGGACTGAACAGAGCCCTCCCTCCAACGCTGTCTCTTGATCCAACCCTTAGATCTATGGGGTAAACTTGCCAAAAAAAAAGATGTTGGACTTTTTCACATTGCCAGGAGATTAGTTTTTCATTTGGGTTATATTCTTTTCTTGTGTGTTATGTGTATCATTAAAAATGTGCTGGAGGAGGAGGGTAAGGTAGAAAGCAGCCGATCATATACGTCATCAGACTCCATCTTCAACTGATGTCACAGCATCACGTCTGAAGAGTGGCAAATATTGGTGTGTTCACCTGGGTGTTCATCACAGCTGATTAAAGCTTGACAGGATAAACACCAGTGACTACTGCACAGTAACAATTGATGCAGGAGTAAATGCCAATTGTACACATTGACAGTTAAGTCAAAAGCCCAAATGGGTTTTCCCACTTTTTTCTAACAGTATCTCTAATGGCTGCTGTTGACACCTGCTTGTGTTTGTGTTTATGTCTTGTGTAGGTTCAAGAATTGGATACCCTCACTTCCTCCTGGTCTCACATTTCATCAACTCCGTGTGTGTGCCCCTGTGTGTGTGTAAATTGTATCCTGCCGTATGTGAGTGTAGGTGTGTTTGTGTGTGTCCCCTCCCCACCACCAGCCCAACATGTCTCTGTGTCTCCAGAAGGTCCAGCAGAGTCCATGGGTATTGCTGTACCTCCTCTGCCTGCTGCTGCTCTACACTGACTCGTCCGCCTCAGTACCCACAGAGGATGAAGGTACTACCTAGCAGAGCTCAGACCACCACAAGCTAACTGCCCCATTGCATGTCTTTATTATCAGGATTCATTTATAAAGGAGCTGTAGCTACATGCTACAGCTGATTTAAAAAATGCCTTTGCAAATATGTAAATTAACACCTATGTCAATACCGCCATTATGAGTGTGCTTGGCTTGGAGCATCAGCAAGGAGCCAATCACCTTCAAGTTCCAATAGCTGGTGTTCCAGTCACCTTCCGGCTAGGTGCACACGCATTTTTATATATTCTCTCTCACACACCTGTCACACATCATGCCATGCCAAGAAAACATATCAACCACACAAAAATCATAGCCATAACAAAAGCTGCAGCATTTTTTTTTTTTATTGAAAACAGGTTCCCACGCATCCTGGAAAATAGTTGACCAATTTTCCATTCATGGAAAACACATAGAAAATGCAAGAACAACAAGCTTTGTTTTGTCCTTGAAATGTATTTAAACATTTTCCTATTTGTCTATCAGAGCTCCCCAAAACGGATGACAGTGTCATCTGAAAGAGTTACGTTAAGGATCATGTTAACGTCCAAATGGTAATGTTAGTTTATGGGCAAGAGTATTTTGATCAGGCTGCATGCTATGAACACACCCCAAGTCACATCACACAGCAGCACCTGCAGGTTGGGTGACATTAATGTAGGGGTTGGTTTCAAATGTTAGTTGGGCATTGTTCAAAAAGTTTGATGATAATGGATGGGACGTCAGGGTTAAAATTATGAATGGCAGCCCAACTGTATGCATGTCAAACACTGGCTAACGGTTCTTTTTTTTCACTTTGCTAGTATGGTCGCCTCAAACAGTGCTGCACAGTTATGGTAAATGGGCCATACTATGATATGAAATGTTTAAGTTCTGTAGCGGCGTGTTATAGTGGGTGGTGTATGCATTGATAAACTCATAACAGTAGTAGTAGTAGTAGTAGTAGTAGTATACTAGGTAAGTATAATGGAACTGTACATTTTTCTTTAAAGGAAACCAGTTAGTTGGATTTAATGATGTACTGTAATATTTTAAATTTGACTTTCTGTTAGTATAGGGGCCTGATCCTTGTCTGTCATACTAGCTAGATCATCACTGAAAATGTCCTGGAAAAGTCCATGAAATCATCTCAAGAAAAGAGTGGGAAGCCTGCAAAAGCAAAGGCTATTAACTACTGATTGATTTAGGATTTAAACCATATTTGTTTTTAACTTAAAGGGTAAGGGGACCCACCAATGATGCCCATGGTGCAGGTGCAGGGTTTCATTGACAGTTTAGCATGGGGTCTCACCAGTTCACATCACCTCACATCACACTAAACCAGGCGTCTCAAACTCATAGAGCTGGGGCCCACTGCTGGTATTGTTATCTTGTAGGAGGGCCACTTCAGCATTCCAGTTCCACAAGAACCCACAAATTTCTGATTTAGTGTTCTTTCTATCATTAACAGAATAATAGAGTAGAATATGCCTTTATTGTCACGTTACACATGTACAATTTACAAAGTAAGACAAGCAAAGTATACCAAATTAAATGTATATTCAAAATATATGCATATATACTGTATGCAGTAAAGACAGAGGTAGCAGCTTTAAAAGTGTAACTGTGCAAAACAGTGGTGGTGCAAGTATGTCAACCGCTGCTGCAATTTCTGTGAGTGGGATTGTTCATTATTGGGGGGTGGATGGAGCTCACTGCCAGGGTAGAATCTGTTTCTTAGTCTGTTGGTGGTGGATTTAATTGTCCTGAACCTTTTGCCTGAAGGCAGCAGTTCGAATAGGGAGTGTCCAGGGTGTGTGCAGTCCTTACAGATGTTGTTGGCTTTTTTCTTTAGCCTGGCAGCATAAACAGCGTCTAGTGCAGGATGCTCCGTCCCAATGATGTGCTGGCTTGCTTTAACCACATGGTGCAGGTCTTTGCTTTCAGCAGCCGTGCAGCTGGCATACCACACTGTAGCACAGTTGGTCAGGACACTCTTAGTGAACTCCTGTAAAAGTTGACCAACAGTTTCTGTGGGAGCTGGGCCTGCTTCAGCTTCCTGAGCAAAAACAAGAATATTAATATTAGTGTATATATATAATATACTACATTTAACAGTTCAAAACTTTTGTCCATATAAATAACTTATTTAAAGTAAACCTTGCACTGCCTGAATACTCTTGTACTATCACATTTTTGCATTTCTTCACATATATTCTTCATACATGACAACAAAATGCAAACAGCAGTTTCCATGCATTTTTTTGTTGTTGTAGTACTCGCAATAGTGCATATCAACTTACGATGCTGCAGTCGAGCTACATAGCTTTTTGGTAAATCTAGCTTGTTTGCTTGTATGCTAACTCCACTGTAGCTTTGTCTTTATGGCTACTGGTTAGCAAAAGTGTCTTTCAAGTGATCGGGCAGTAATAACGTTATTTTGTGTTCAGGACGCTCTGAAGTGGTTGAATTGGTTTAGAGAAACGTTAGAGTAAGTAAGAGTAACGTTACTCATGCTTCAGAAAGGCAGCATGGCAAAAATGTTGCGCTGGGTAATGATTAGCTGGTAACTCCGTCTACTGCGATGTGAGGAATATTGTTTGTTACTCTGGATATCTACAGTGATCTGCATGAGGCACTCATCATTGTAATGTAGTTGTATTGGTCAGAAATAGAACAATCAGTGCTTATGCTCTTGTTGTTGTTTTGAATAAGCCGTCTTGTTTATCTGGCTTCCTCTGTTACCGTGGTTACAAGCCTGCTCGTGCACAGCAGGCTCCTCAGTGGGGAGGGGCTTAGAAGGCGGGGCTACAGCAGCAGAGAGGAAGAAGGAGGGACCTAGGAGCTGTATCATTCAAACTTCCTGACTAAGTCCACTTTTTTCTCAAAACTCCAGACTGCAGCTTTAACATGAAGTAACAAGTAATGAAGAGCAATAAGTATATTGACAGATCAGCCACACACACACACACACACACACACACACACACACGTGTACAAACTTGCCGAGGCTGCTTTTGGGGAAATGACATACTTACATTAATTTCCTGGAGACTTACCCTAACTACTACTTGCTCAACCCTTAACCTTTGTCAGGTTCTTACCTGAGTGATCAAAACATTATCTAATTATAATCACTTTTGTTTCACTTTTTTTTTATTTTATTGAGCAAAATAACAATCACATTGACTCAGTAGGCTTCACAATCTGTACAGTGAATAAAACCCCTTTCCTTAGATCCTTGATTCGACTGAGAAAAAACTTGCCGGATGGAAACAAAAAAAAAACTTTAAACCAAGAGAAAAACGATGAAAGAAACCTCAGGATGAGCCACATAAGAGGGATCCCTCTGCCGGGACGGACAGACATGAAATAGATGTTGCACAACAAGATCCCAGTTGACAAATTTCATTAATGCTTACCTGCTCCATGGGTCTCTGATTTCTGATGGATGTTCTCTGTCATAACTTATCTGTAAGACTCTACATAGTGGGGGCACTGTTGGAAATGTGTCCCCTTACTCTTAACATCGTTACCTGAGTCGATATAAGAGTTCTTTGTTTTGGCCACTAGATGGAGCCAAAAGAATGACTTATGTGATCATCAAATCTCTTGAGAGAGAGAGAGAGCGACACATGCTCACAGAGGTTTAAGTAAATTTGTTGATCGGTTCACCAGCTGCCATCAGAAAGCAGGTATAACACATAGGAAGACCACCTTCAGGGTTACATACAAATGTTAGGCCAGCAAAGTCTGTAACCCTGGCAAGGACAACATTTGTCCAAAGCGAATCACAGTAATTCATACACTGATGCTGGTGGCTGCCATGCAAGGTGCCGACCAGCACATCAGGAGCAGTTTTGGGGTTCAGTTCAGATCAGTATTTTGCCCAAGGACACTTCGGCATGCAGACCAGGGGAATCGAACCAGCGTCTGGAAAAACTGTTCCTGGATTATTGCTCCCTATTCTAAGCTTCAGAATTTCTAAATGTTAATTGGTCATTCAAGGATTTTAATATTGTTATTCATGTCATTTGAAGCAGGCAGCCAGCGCAGCAAAAATGCTCCTCACTGTGTTAGAAAGCGTGGGTCAGTGCGGTCTAGATGTTGTCAAGAGCATGGCATGAAGTAGGGCATGTGACTGAACACACACTTCTGCCTCCAGGCCTTTATGTCACAGCCTTTAAAACAGATCTGACCCAAGTGCCTTAAACCTGATCCAAACCCAGACATCTGCAACCAGATTTTTAAAAAAGAGTATGAGGCAATATATCCAATTGCATACATGTATATGATCACAAATAACCAAATGGTAACGGTATACTATGCAGGATTTTCATTAGGTGGCTAGTAACGAGTTACATTTACTCCGTTACATTTACTTGAGTAAGTTTTTGAAAAAAAAAATACTTCTAGGAGTAGTTTTAAATCACTATACTTTTTACTTTTACTTGAGTAGATTTATGAGAAAGAAACAGTACTCGTACTCCGCTACATTATGATATACTGGGGGCCCCACAATAAGCATTTAAATTAAAAAAAAATTTAAATACCTACAAAATCAACAGTACATGCTACAGTTTTGAAACTTTCACCAAACTGTAGCCCCAATACTGCTGAAACTTTAGTCCACTTAAACTCATTACAAATTATGAAGTCCATCACTCAGTTCTTTTTAAAACCTCTCCTCCCACAATTTTTGCTCAATTGTCACCAAACTTGCTAGAGAGCATCTTCAGACCGCCCTCCACAAAACTTGTTTCTCGGATTTTTGATTTATCAAAAATTAAGCCTACAGTGCATCAAAATGTTTGACTGTAAACAGTACTGTAAACATATACTATCAAATTCTTGCTAAATACATTTTCAATCTTCCTGAAAAAAATTGAGAATATTTTGGAAGTCATGGTTGATGAAGTTTGGCAAATATCAGAATTTTATCTCAAAAACTGAATTTTTGAGAACATTTTGAATTCTGCTCTCATGGGAACAACTGGAGTCAATGTAAGACTGTCATTTTTAAACATCAGATTTTCTCTTATGAAGCAAAACACTTAGAGTTAAAAACAAATCGCCAACATTTCCATGCTGTCAAGATGCAATTTATGTATTATCAGATTTTTGTTTAGGTAAAAGAATTTCTGACATTTTGACCATTTTTGAAATCTTCCTTGACAACAGCTGCCTGGACAGTGAGTCCCTGAGTCGACTAATGCAGCTACACAGCTGGTCTCACTTCCAGCCAATTAGCTCAGCGAGTTAGGAGCTGGTTCTTGGTGTCAAGGGTTGTGTGTTCGAGACCCAGCAAGGGTGATGATGGTGATGATGAGGACGATGACAGATCCAAATGTCAGATGTCCTCAATATGAAACACAAGACAATTGTCCTGATGGTGGCATCACAGCAAGCCTCTAAATTAAATAAAAACAAATAGCTTGGACAGGACCATGGGTGAAAGCTAACTGAATTTTGCATAAAGGTCCAGTCTCATGCCAGATTACTTCAGCTGTAAACCCAAGCCAATAGTCCTGATGGTTGCGCTACAGCAAGTGTCTAAAGTTAAAACTTTGAAAATTCATAACAAATCAACCTGCTAGAACTTCACACTTTCATCAAACTGTAGCCCCAGTACTAAAGAAACTTTTGTACATTTAAACCTATTAAAAATTATGAAGTCCATCACTCTGTTTTTTTTAAACTGTAAAACGTATGAAGACCTCCCACAATTTTTGCCTCCAGTGCATGAAAATGTTTGACTGTGAACACTACTGTAAACATATAGCCTACCTGCAAATAAATAGATAGATAAATAAATCTTCAATGTTCATGAAAAAATTGAACATTTTTTAGAGTCATGGTAGATGATGTTTGACAAATATCAGAATTTTACCTAAAAAACTGAATTTTTGAGAACATTTTGAATTCTGCTCTCATGTGAATAATTGCAGTCAATGCAAGCAGCATTTTTAAACATTAGTTATTCACTTATGGAGCAAATGAATCATTTTTAAAAACAAATTACCAACATCTCCATGCTGCAATATGTGTATTTTCAGATTTTTGTCTTGATAACTGAATTTTTTACAGTGGTTTCAAATCTGCCTGCACAACAGTGAATGGCTTAATTAATTTGTCAAGCCACTGTTATAATGCCACTTGCCAATTAGCTCAGAGCGATAGATGACAGTCTTTGGTTCCAGAAGTTGTGAGTACAAGCCTCAAGTCGTCCAAAGTGAACATTGTTGTCAACTGTCTTGTCTTCCTATTCTCCTGTTTGTTGCTCAGAATTGCCTAATTTTGCCAAAAAATAGCCCGGACCAGAGCCATCACTGCGCAGCAGCTATAATTTTGATTTTGCCATTATATTTCATCTTAAAAGCTATTTACTTGGTGTCATTATTTCAGCACAACCTCACATGTGTGACTGTACAGTTATTTTTTTATTTTGACATACTGTATTAACACAATGGACCTAAAATCACAAACAAAAACATGAAATCCGAGTAGAAAAAGTTAGATTTTTTTACTGTGAAAACCACAAATATGTTTAACAAACCATTTTTATTTTTATTTTACTTGTAATGCAAATATAAATTGTTGTTTATCTAAATTTGTGCATACATTTAGAAAAATGTACAAAGTTATATGTAACTATTTACATTTAAATGCAGGCAATGCTCAGGTCTGCCTGTGCTCCTTCCAGCTGAATAAATAGCTGGACTGCCTGCTCCACATTCAGCTTCTCCTCATTATTCTGACTCATTAAACAAAAAAACGACTCCACTACTCACTAAACACACTACACCAAACACTACATAACACACTAACTACACACTCCAAACATGCTAAATGTCACAAATCTCTCAACTCTCACACACACCGACCGTCGTTGCATGTCAATCATCCGCCTAGGTCCCTCCCACAACTTCCTGTTCCTCAACAACCAAACTTGCTGCTTGCACACATTCGTGACAAAAGTCCGTTTTTACCGTTTCTTCCTGCACCAGAAACAAAGCAAACGTGACGGCAATGTTCGCGAAAAAGCGTGGCGGACATTATTTCCCCTAGGTCCGGTTTTGGACGTGCCGATGCTTCCGGTCCGTCGAGCCGCTAGCTACACGGCCCACCTCCCGAGGCTAGCTACATCCACAGATTCCGATTCCACTTTGTTGTCCGCGCATCTCCGGATCTCCTCAGACCAGAACAGACTCGATCCGGACTCGTTCAGTCTCATTAATCCACAACAGTCAGTTTAGATACACAGAACAGAACAGAACGAGACCGAACCGCCGGCAAAATCCCGGTCCAGCTCGCGCCGCTGCAGGTATAAATCTGCTTGTTTCTTAAGGTGGGGGGTCGCGGTGGGCTCTGCAGTGATTGGCTCTGGTGCGCGCGTGGCCACGGTGTGCAGTGATTGGCTCTGGTGCGCACGTGACTGTAGTGGCTCCGGTGGACAATGCTCGTGGAATTTGTAAAGCATTTATGAAATAATTTATTAACGGTATCATTGCAGTCAAAACAAATGCGAAATATCACACCACTGAACCACGCAGCAGCCATGTTGAGGAACACACACACACACACACACACACACACACACACACACACACACACACACACACACACACACACACACACACACAGACAGACAGACAGAGGTTACTTGTATTTATAGATAGATGTTGCTATGAGAAAATGCTTCATCTTATGTGTCTATAGTTATGCTTATTTGTTAAATGTAGTCAGCAAATTCCCCTCAGCTGTGATATAATCATGCACCTAAGCACAGTTGTCATCATAATAATTAATAACTGTTGTAATTGTATTGTATTATTATTAGGCAAGACTTACTATAATGTACCAGATAGACAAAGTTCAAATGTATTTAATGGTGACATTACAAGGAAAACAGAACATGATCATTTACAGTAAGACAACATTTAGGCTCTTCATCTACTCTTGATGAGTCACTGTGTGATCGTTTGAAGTGAAGCAATTACAAAGTATCCAAATTTGAAGTTGTTATTGTGACAAAGCTGTCACATTCTGTTGTCTCTGAATATGAACTGTCTGTCTGTGTGTGTATATCTATCTATCTATCTATCTGTCTATCTGTCTATCTATCTGTCTATCTATCTATCTATCTATCTATCTATCTATCTATCTATCTATCTATCTATCTATCTATCTATCTATCTATCTATCTATCTATATAGATAGATAGATAGATAGATAGATAGATAGATAGATAGATAGATAGGAGGAACACCCCTGGCCTCATATGGAAAGCATGTTTAGTTTACAGACAGTGCGAAACAGCAGTTACATTATGCGGTGTCTTCTGTGTCTCCCAAAACAAACGGATATTTCAGCATTCAAAAACTCAACGTCACATCACTGAGTGATTATTTGGTGAAAATGTTTGTTTCTGCATGTTTTGTCACAAACACACAGTTTATGAGAGTTTATGGCCTTGTTCTGCCTTATGCTGAGCCACATGCACAGAGTTTATGGGCTGTCTTATTCTAGTTCTGCCTGCTGAGCCAGGTGAAAAAGTAGAGAGGTTTGGAAATTTGTGTTACTGTAATTTATTAAGTAAATATTGAATTTTTTTTATGTACTTTATTATTTCATTGATTTTATTTTTATTGAGGCACTTGAATTTATCCGAAGATTATTTTATTTTAAGGTATTATTTTATCATTTATTAATTTAATTAATTAATTTTATTTTATTATTTTATTGATGGGATGAACACACTCTACTCTCTGTAATTTTGTCTGATTGAATGGTCATTAACAAATAAATCAGATGATACTCAACAGTTACTCAGTACTTGAGTAGTTTTTTCACCAAGTACTTTTTTAGTCTTACTCAAGTAATTATTTGGATGACTACTTTTTACTTTTACTTGAGTAATATTATTCTGAAGTAACAGTAGTTTTACTTGAGTACAGTTTTTGGCTACATAAAAATGTAGCAATAGGGTCTCTGTCTATCTCAATCTGGCTGCTCTGTTCTTAGTCTGTTATGTAAAAAGAGCTGCAAACCTGTGTGTATGTGTGACACGGTCGGGGCTTAGACACACAAACACACACAGGTAGTACCTCTTAGTTTATTACCTCTTTGGACAGAAATGACTCATTTTTGGGCAGCCAAAAATATCAAGATGTCCTACTTTATCTGGCATTTTGCATAATGCAAGCCAGCATGCTTTTCTGAACAATATTCTGTACAATGGAAGATCCATTACAAAAGGGAATGGTTTTTCATGTGGTGGCCACGCACAATTGCTCTCATATTTTCCTTCCTGACTGATTCTTCTCAAGTTTGGTGTTCTGTTAGTGCCCTTGTCACTACTGGAAGCATGAGGCGGTACATGCGGCCCAATCAGGTTGCACAGGTAGCCCAGGTCCTCCAGGATGGCACATCCATATTTGCAGTTGCAAGGTTTGGTGTGTCTCCAAGCAACGTCTCAAGAGCATGGAGGAGATACCAGGAGACTGGCTGTTACATGAGAGCTGGACAGGGCTGTAGAAGGGCATCAACCCAGCAGCAGGACCTGCTCCTTTGGTCAGTGATCCTCCTGTTCCAACATGCACTAACTGTCAGAACAGGACGCCGTGGGGGTGGCATGAGGGCCCGATGTGCTCTAGTGGGACCTGTACTTGAATTCCTTCATCAAGATCTAGTGTGTGATTGAAGTGTTCCCTTACAAGGCAGACAGATGATAGCACATTTAAGTGTCAGTACTACATTCTTTGTACTCCAAGATTTAGCGCTAAGGCTGCAAAGGATAGGAGCAAGAGGGTTGAAATTTATGGTGCATTGTCCTGACAAAGTGGAAGGTCCCAATTGTATGTAGACTATGATTATGAATACTGCAGACAACAGTATGTTCTCCTTTAAAGGTAGCTACAGTACATACTAAAGGTAAGAAAGAAAAAAAAAAAGTATGGGATTTGGATATTTCCTCGTTTCCTCTCCTCCCATGGTGCCCTTGCGTCTCTTCACAAATCCTCATTGGGAGGGATTAAGGTTGTGTTCAGACCAAATCAACGCAAATTATTTGGCGACTAGATTACATACAAAAAAGACTTAATTTATTATGCTTAATTGTTCCATTAAAGAAAGAAATGTATGCTCTGCATGTTTGTGAATAAGAATGTTTTTTTAATTTTGCTTTGATCATATTTTATAATTGAGTGACGTCATTAATGGAACTTTTTTTTTTCCCCAGGTGATGGCAGTGTAAGTGAAAAGGCAGCAGTTAAGGATTCTTCACAGACTAATGCCACTCAAGGAGCAAAATTGACATCACACAAGAATTTGGAATTCAGTAACAAAAGAAATGTCACAGCAGCATCCTTAATTCAGCCCATCCCACCTACAATTGGAAACCACTCATCCACAGCCTCACCATCCAATCAGCAGCCAGTATCACCAGACATGGTCACCACAGGCTCGCCCACACAGACTGCTCATACTGGATCAATTACCAGCACTGGTATTATTACATCCACAAATGCAGAGCCTGCATCACCAGTGTCTACTACAACAACCACAACTGCACCAGTGTCTACTACAACAACCACAACTGCACCAGTGTCTACTACAACAACCACAACCGCACCAGTGTATACTACATCAACCACAACTGCACCAGTGTCTACTACAACAACCACAACCGCACCAGCGTCTAATACAACAACCACAACCACACCAGCGTCTACTACAACAACCATCACCACACCAGCATCTACTAAAACAATCACAACCGCACCAGCGTCTAATACAACAACCATCACCACACCAGCATCTACTAAAACAATCACAACCACACCTCCGACTACTACCACAACAACACCAGTGTCTACTGCTGCATCAACCATAACCAAAACAGCAACAACAACAACAAGATCTACAGCAGTAACACCACAACGCCCTGCAACAACTGAAAAATTAATAGTTACACTTACAACTGTTGCAATCACCTCAACTACAGGTAAAAGGAAGTCGCTTCTGCCTTCATCGTCAGCTGCTACGCCACAGCCAAATGTCCCAGGTACTGGGGTACCACCAATTCAAACCACCTCTTTACCCGCAGGGCCTCCTACCTTAACTGTTACCAGTACCATTACTCATCCTACCAGTCGCAACAAGCTTGTTGCCTCGGGTACACGGGTTGCAGTGGTAGAAGTAGCAGGGGCTACTTTGACCAGACAACTGGTAGATACAGCATCTTTACTCGCTGTCCTGCTCTTTGGCCTGCTCTTCTTCTTGGTCACTGTGGCAGTGTTCATCACACAGGCCTATGAAAGCTACAGGAGGAAGGATTACACCCAGGTGGACTACCTGATCAATGGCATGTACACAGACTCTGGGGTGTGAGGGGATAAGCACTACTGGTGGAAATAGTTTTTGCACTTGGAGTCAGACTGTAGAATAGAAGGTCGACTGGATAGTATCACAGTGGTGCTGTGAATTCACAAGGTGATCAATGCTGCTGTTCGACAGTTCAGGGAGAAGCAGAAAGGGACTAAACTGCCCGGTAGCTCACTGAACTGACTCTGCAGCAGTCACTGATCTGTTTCCATCATAATTGTTCCACTTAATGCTCTTGTCTTTCCAGCATCTTTCTTTTATAGTTTGATATGAAAAGTTTGGCTTTCCATATTTTTTTCCAAATGTTGAGAAACATAAACAGAGGTTACCCGGATGTAACTCCCGTTTTATGAGTACTTGCCTAGCCCTCTAACAGGGTTTACAATTGTGCCACAACAGAATCTCATACTACTCGTCAGTCCAGCAGTTCTTTCTAGGGTGGCTGGAACAATCGGGATGTGTCTGAGGTGGTAGAAAGCTCAACAGATGGCCTAGTTAATTGAGGTTTAATTTTTTTTTTTTTTTTATAATCTCAGGCTGAAAAATTTAAAAATCTGATTATTTCAGTTATTGTCCCTTTGCAGATGAATGTAGTCACACAGGTCTAGTGCTCATTTAAAACTAGCACTGTCACTATTTCAGTAAGTCAAACAGGTCATTCTTTCAGGTTAATGTTACACAACCTGTATAGCTTAATGCACTTTTTCTTAGGGTCAAATGAACATTAAATTTTCAAATACAAGTCACAGCCCTTTTAAGGACCAACGCATATTTGTGTATACTATACCTGAGATGTTGCTTTCATTTTCTAGTGAAGGATTAGTGACCTATTTCGCTTTGTAGAGTGCATACCTTTAGTTGGTACGCCAGAGAGACAAACTACTAGTTAAGTCAAATCATGAAGTTGATGATTGTTTCATCATGGCAGACTGTTCACATTAGCTCAGTGTTTTTCTGCCAGGTATAGCAGAGGCCTTGTTTATGTTGTCTGGATGGCAACCTTTTTGCTTGGTGATAAAACAAACTGCCTCAATCAATTCACACTGAGAATTATAAGTACAAAAACGATCCCTATTACACACTCCTCCTTTTTTCAGGAACTAGATCGACAATTTCAAAGATATCCCATCAGGCAGAACAGCAGTGAGGTCTTCATTCTGCCCATTACAAATCAGCTGTACTAGCCCTTAATCAATTCATGTTGCACCTTGGACTGTTTGTACTGGTGAACAAAACAATACATAACTTTTGCACTGAAGCTTTCTGAAGAAAACATTTCAATACAATCCAAATAGTAATGGTCTGAAGATGTTGTTAAGACAACATGCTAATTCACATTAACTTTAGTTTAACCATGTGGAACCTGACTGACAGTGATGGTATGTGCGGACCTTTATATGTTGCTGTAATAGCATTTTGGTTGTTGCAGCTGTTTTTATTTGTTTAACACATTTAATTTCATCACAGACACAGTCCAATATGTTTTGAAATGTTTTATTTGCTGTGAAATCCAGTTAAGTGCATGTGAATATGCCATGCAGTTCCTTTACATGTTCCAGGATAACTTGAGTTTATCTAAGTACAAAGCTGCATGGTTTGCTGGATCAAAGTCCTGTGCTTGTTTGACGCAACCATCCACACCATCCTCCTTCCTGAGTGGACTATTCTGCTCTTTATTCTCATTTGACTGACTTCCTCCTTTGATGCCATAATAATTACTATGACTGCTAGAGGTCACCACCTGACAATAAAAGTAAATATGGGTAATCCGTAATAACCTGCTTTCACTGTTGTCCTGTATGTTCAGTCTTTTGGACAGGCTCTTTTTGTTTTAGATTCAACATATGGTTGCCTGGCTCGCCTCAGGGGCTGATGCTGTATCATCATCTACCATCTGACAATCTCAGCCACAATATAGAATGGGTTCAACTAAACGGAACTTGCACAATGAAGTTAAACCTCCGATACGGAGACCTCGAGTGACATTTAGATGATTTTCTAGATGTTACCGAAACCAGGTTTGGTAACTGGTTAACAGCAAATAAAACTTTCTCAAATACTGGATTGTTTAAGATTTTTTTGCTTTAATTAATATTTCATCTGTTTTTTGGTGTTGACTTTTTTTGCATACATTTCCAGCAGTGAATCATGGGAGCATGGGCATACTAGATTGTTTATTTTTATATATTTTATATTTTTGCTCATAGCATATGGAATTTTGAAAGCTCAGCTATTTTTGAATATATTAGCTTTTATGTCTTCTGTAATAATCCACTGCCAATTCTTGTTCATGCCGACTCATGGGTTATATCAAGTCAATAATTCTAGTCCCATTTCCAGTTCATCCACCCTTCATCTAGGTAAAATGTGCCTCACTGTCCATTTTCCATAATGACAAGTGATATACTGTAGCTTATGAGAAAGACAGCTAGGAGAATAATATTTTTTTAGCTCTCCTAATTATGAATCACAGTTCAGAGCTGTGGAAGTTGTAAGTGTAATATGAATGCACAGATAACGGTTGTCTAAAAGACTCGTTGTGTTTTCCATCTTTTACATGAACAATGTATGATGTTAAGGACAGATGTTCCCATAGCTCCTAACATTTTTTTCTCCATTCCTGGTGTAAAAATGCTACAGACTAAATTACTGTTGCCTTTCTGTCTTCTCTTGACCAGTTTGTATTAGTTTTTTTTATAATTTTTTTTTACTCCTGATGCGTTCATAGTTGATGGACAATCGCCAAATATTCACTGAAGCACATAATTATATGATAAAGCCAAGGGAATCATAAAGCCATCATCAATATGAGACTGACTGAAAGAATGACATGAACTGTCCTCCACAACACGAGAGGAAGAATTATGAGTGGATCTGAAAGCTTGCACATGTTTTCAAATAAAAAAATAATAATGTTTATAACTGTGTACATCTGCAGTATATACTGTAAGCATTGGATTTTGACCTATAGGTTAGACCATAATCTTTTTTGTATTGGAACTGACATTTTTGGGTTAATTTTTGATATTAATATTTTCGAATGTGATGAAAAACTGTGACTGATTTGTATTTTCCTCAAAGTCTTTTTTTCTCTTGTTAATAATCTAAAACAGTATTGAATGTCTCATTTAAAAAAAGCTGAGACACTCAAATTTGTTTACGAGGGTATAAGAGGCCTGCAGTGCTGAAGCATGGAGCAGCTTTGTTTGCAATCATTTTTGTGTTATCTCAGTGTTCTATGTGATGTTTAGAGATTTTTAGCTCATTATCTCAGGAGCAAGGTCTTAATCCCAATATCTCAAAAAACAACCTTTTGTTTTCTAATGAAAACTGAACTTTATACCATAGTTCAGAGAAAACAGGAGCTGTAACCTGCTAAACCAGTTGATCTTTGATGATTTTATTTGTTTTCTCTTGAGAAATTTACATTTATTCATTTCAAGAAAACACAATATTTAGCCAGTTACTTTAAAGGTCCCAAGATGTGCAAGGTGAGACATCCATGTCTTTTTTTGATAACAAGTCTTGGTGCTATAAAAAAATCATTGAAAGTATCAGTCCACAGGAAATGCACACATCCCATAATCAGAAACTGGGCCTTCAAACCAAGCTGTCAGGGCTTTTGTAAACTTGTGATGTCACAGTGATGTCACACAGTCACCACCCTCAGCAAATTCTATAGCATGGCTGTGTTTGCAAATACACTGGCAAATATGATGTGGAAACAGAGTGGGCTGTGCCTGCTCAGGCTTGTGAGAGCTGACCAATCTGAACAGACTGGGCTTTTGAAGAGAGAGAATATTGAAGAGACAGGCACTAAAACAGAGCATTTAGACAGAGGGGAAATAGAGGTCCCGCAGCAGTGGACACTTTAAGAAATATAATGTGTTTTTTGAACATTAAAGTTCGTAAACATTTTCTCATAGACACCCAAAACAGAAGTATGAACTTGAATGGGGATTATATGGGACATTTAAGACAAATTAGTGTTTTTTGTCTCGACCAATGTAAATTTGTGGCTTGCTTGACCATTCAGGAGAGATGAAGAAGACTCAGAGACACAGATGACTAACGCTGAGATAGTTTATAGAACATGGCCATGGAGGAGCAACATAACATCACGTCTGTCTGCACAGAGTGTTGCCATGATAATCCTAACGAGTCTTCCCAATGTCCAAATAATATATTACAGTTTCAGGAAGCCGTGCTTCTATACTTGGTTATCTGTTTAACAACATAGCAAGAGGGTGATGCGGAGTCTCTCCCCTCTAGCCAGGACTAGGAGGTAAAATAGGTCAGAGACACTTAGTCTGTAAACATAGAACATGAATAGATCAAAGGCCTCCTTACGAGGTTTACGCAAACAGTTAGCTTAGCTTTGGCTTGGTTCGTCAGACATCTGTTCTGTGGACATATCTACAGTAGATGTGACTATCTAGGTTGCAGAGACCATGAGATTGCACAATCTTTTCATAATCGATGTCTGCAGCAGAGAGGCGCACCTGCTGATCATCAATTCATCAACCTCTTCTATAAAATCCAAATCACTTCTCCACTCTGGTGCCAGATTGGTCAGTCCCATATGTTGATTATATCAGTGCCACTTGCTATTGTATTAGCTATCTTGGCTAAATGGTTTTAAGTTTTTATGATTTTTCTTTAGCCGGTGTATTTTACAAACTGGGCTTTGTTTCATGCTCGTGCTTTTTCCCCTTGTGTGCAGAACCTCCAGCGCCTCTCCGTTCTGCTTCCTGCACCATCGGCTCACCATGCAGCCACCAGACAACCTAGCCTGCCCTCCTCATCCACTACTTCCACAAGAACTCTGTCCTGAAATAAATTCCTTTAAATCTGATTTCCAGCCTCTGGTCTCTGCATTTTGGGGTCCAGACAAAACCCCTCCATAACAGAGTTGGAGGAAAAAAAATGATTTGGTGATGTAAACATATAGCAGCTTGTTCGTATTGTGCTTCAGCAAGGATCACACATAGTACATGTGGTACACACGTTACACATAATAAAAAGCCTGTGTGTATGCAAATGTATTCAGATAGAAACTATATCATTGAGCCCCCCTCCTTGCAAATAGATGCTTTGTAAGACTGGGTTCAGAGTATTACTGCAGATGAAGGCAAAGAAGCGCCTGCTCTCATTGGTCGGCGCATGGCTCCACGACCCAACCCTTCCTGCTGCCAGTTCCCGCTGTATATCTTCAGGCTTGCGAGGCATCAGTCTACAACAGCCTAGTAAAACATGAAATACTGATCGCTTTGATACACTTTTTGGTGTCACCCTGCAGCCGGCCCTGCATTAGCTACAGCAGTTTGTTTCCTGACAGCTGAAATCGTGAATGGAAATAATTTAAGCACTGAGTTTTGACTCGTGTTTACTCTTCATTGCCACCATGACCATGTGACCATGCCCACACCCAACTCCCCGTCCTGGATTTCACCCATTCACATCTGGTCACCCTAGTGACATTACTGTTGGGTGTGCAAACTATGGGTGAGCGATCTGGCCTAAAACTTATTCGAAATAAAAGAGATACTCCACTCAAACATGATTCTGTCTCTGTTCACTCTATTTGTCACTGCAAAGGAACACATCATAATAAAGGATTAATTATTTATGTTTATGGCTTCAATTAGGAAAAAGAATGAGGTATAGGCCTTCATGTGTATACAGGGGAGTAACCTGCCTGATAATGTAGGTTAAGAACAGATGTAATGTGAGTCATTCTGTGTTAGACAAGCAGTATAATAAGGCATCTAAACAGCATTTATTAGTAGAAAGCCCAAATAGAAAATGTGTATGTATACCATAGCTTTTCTATGAATATACGGCAGCTACAGACACACACTTAGAAGATCACGGAGCCGGAGGAGCTTTCATGAAACATTAACAACAGAGCCAGAATTTGTGTTGCAGTATTAAGTTCCACAAAGAAAAATGTGAAGTGACAGTTGGAAACTCTGGTTATTTAATCAGCTCCAAACAAGGTTTGATACTTTAAACTCTAACATTGCTCCAGTGCATGACTATAAACCCTAGCCACATCAGCCATGGGACATGCTAACAGGCTAAACTGCAGAATAAACAGACCTTGAGTTTTTAGGCACATTTGGCTTCTCTGACAAGGCGATCTTGATCTTGAGATTAATAAAGTAGATCTTCCTAATGTACTGACTGATTTTTGGTCTGCTAAAGCCTGAATGCTCATCCCACAGGCTACAGGCGACACTTGGGGTAGAATAGTAGTGGGAAATGCCAGTCATAATATCAGCAGTTTGATAAAATGAGTTTACAGTACTCAGAATGGTCACTTTAGAGAGATTTCAAGAATCAAGTGTAGTATACCATATTTTAACAAAAGGTTCCCGTCAGCTTTCTCTCCTTACAGTCTTGTTGGGACCCACAGATGAGGTTGTTTATTGTAGATTTCAACATGGGCTCTGAACTGAAGTAAGTTCCCCAGAATTCCCCCGTCCTCACACCTAGGTGTAAAGACTGCCAAGAGACCCAGCTTTGACAGACAGACAGACAGACTCCCCACTGACTAGATAGTCAAAACTCCAGCTCTTTCATTTGTTCTGTCTACTCAGACTCTCTCCCCACAGGGCTGCTTAACCTCAAGTTCTCTTCTCCTGGATTCTTCTGGGACCAACAGCTGCTGAGAGCTGCCAGCTGCATTTCCAGCAGGCCCAAAGAACTTCTCCTCACTGCAGCGACGCAAGGTCCTGCTAGTATTCCAGCTCAGTTAGCACCAGCAGCTGCGAGCAAAGCTTACCAGCTAACTCCACAATCCGAGGAATACACAGCAACTTCTGTCCCTGCAGAGGAAAGGGGCGAGCACTTTCCTCCATCAGCTCTCTTTCATCAGACCTTGCAGAGCATTGATCAGCGTTGGGCGAACAACCTTCTGCTTGGCTCATCAGCCAAGGAACCACCAGCACCTTTTCTACAAAGACTGGTAACGTTGAACTGATTTAATCTAAATTGGATCTTATTATATATCATAATTATTACTGATAGCCAAATGTAACCAAAAATTGTCCATTAATATTGCATGAAGCACTATAGTCATAATGAACACTAACATTACACATTAATCCCTTACTAATACAACATGTTACATTTCACAGTTCTGTGTTTTCCAGAGCATTCGCAAGTGCTTTTCATCTTAGTCATCCTGCATAACTCTGCCAACACACCCACAACAAAGACAAACATGCAACCTTTCAGCCTTTGTACTCTTAAATAGTTTAATTTCCAAAATGTAGGCAAAGGAGCACTGTCAACAGAGGCAAAGCAGTCATAGTTTGGGGACCCCCCTTCAACGGCAATGGACTTTGATAAACAACCAATGGATAATTTGTTTTGACATCTCAGTTAGAAACCCCTCCAAAGGGGCCCCATGTCATTCACAGCAAAGTTACATGATTTGCTTAACATTCTCGAATTCTCAATTCTCAAATTGATAGTCAATGAAGTACAATGAAGACAGTAGCAAGTGGAGCAGATAATAGCGAATAAGGCCCTGTTCACACGTACACAGGATTTCTTTTTAAAAGAAATACCTCTTTCAATGTGTTTTACCCTTTTATGTACACATGAACAGCGTTTTTAAGTCTCTGAAAACTATTTTCATGTCTGGTTTATGTTTATGTCTGGATGGCCAGAAACAGAGATATTTGGAAATGATGACGCAAATGCACACTATTATCAGTGTTTGTAGCAGATGTGAACCCAGAGTTTTTGTTATGATATCATGGAGCATTTGAGTTTGTAAGGTGGCTGGATGGATGTTTAGAAAGACATAAATTGACATAAGAATAAAGATGGAAGTAAAAGACGGAAAAGAGAGACAAAAGCAGCTGCTTACAATGTTTTGCTGATGTATTTTCCAAGAAGATTCTGTGAAGAGCTGTCATGTTTACTTGTTAAACATGTTACTCGTTCTTAGTATTTTCTGAAGCTAAGCAACCGACTTGAGAATACAATCCCAGCCCAGTGTAAATGAATGGTCATGTGATAGGCGTTTTCAGGTGTGTTTGAATGGCATAGATTATTTCTGAAACTGTGCAAAGTTGCCTGGACAGAGATATTTAAAAAATAGAGCATTTGCATTTGTTTCTAAATATATCCATGTACATGTGGAGTAGACCTAGGTCCAACAGTTAATAGTAAATTAAAGGCTATCATTTAGTCTAGCCACTTGGACAACCTCAGCTAGTAACTCTGCACAGCTGTTTTAATTAGTAATTTAATACCTGTTAGACTATTACTGTACCTCCACCATGGAGGTTTATTATTTCTATTATTTCCCCTAATAACTGCTTTACCATATTTTGAGCTCACTAGATAATATGGTCTAGACCGGCTCTACATGAAAAGTGTTGTGATTTGGCACTAAAATATCAAATGTTTTTGACAATGTGACAAATAAATATGATCCATAATGTAAACATACCCAGGCACGCAAGGCTAGTTTATATAATGAGTCGAAGGTGCATATTCCTTAATACATGGACATTTAATCAATTACTTAAAATTAACTGAAACATAGTTATTCCAGGACAGGTGTGTGGCATGTGACGTCTGCTTTTAATATGCACTCAACATCATCTGCCCTTGGAAGCATATTGAGGCACGTACATTGACAGGAGGGGTGCTCAACCTGCTAATACTGTTTTCGGTTTCTGAAATGAAAATAGTCCAGCTTCACTTCGTTTTACAGTTGTTTCAGCACTGCATCAGAATATGCACATGTGCCTCTGGTAACTAAAACTAGCCACTTGTCTGGGCCCAAAGGTAGTGACCGGTAGAGACGACACTGCTTCCAGTAGCAAGGCATCCTTCCTTCCAAGTGTCAACATTAAACAGGGCTAGCAATGTTTTCACATTGACAGTAGGAGTAAGGCAGGTAGTGTGTGTAACTGTGTCACAGACTTACTCTCATCATAATCATTATAGCACTGAAAACGCTTGAATCCAATCAGGAACACAATACTGAGATCAACTTGTCACATGTGACCAGAGCCTAGCCTGTTATTGTCTAATATTCTCATTAGGATAATTTGACTCCCTGCACTGGTGCTGTAAAGTGTGTTTAGTATGAATTTTTATTTGGTTAAAAAGTGTTGTTTCCCAGAGTTTTAGGGGTGTTTTATTGGTGTGTTTTTGTGAGTCATGTCTCACAATAATCAAGGAGGCTGAGACACAAAGAGACATCTGCACAGGGCTGATTACTTCCTGAAAGCATTGCTCTCGTGTGTCCTGTTTGCTGGGAATCAGGCTGGTCTGAAGATCTGAGAGCGTTAATTGGCAGGAGAGAAACACACATAGAGGTGTGTGTGTGTGTGTGTGTGCGCACGCGCACGCGCAGGGCTGTAAGGGTCCAAAACATTGCAACTAAGATACTATAATTTTGATCAAGTTAAATTATTTAAACTGCTTTGAATTTTATTTTACATTTAAACAACATCTATCTATAAATACAAGTAACCTCTGTCTGTCTGTGTGTGTGTGTGTGTGTGTGTGTGTATGTGTGTGTTCCTCAAATATCTCTGCGGATCAGGATCAGACTGACCTGAGAGTTTAAACATGGCTGCTGCGTGGTTCAGTGGTGTGATATTTTGCATGTGTTTGGACTGCAATGATACCGTTAATAAATTATTTCATAAATGCTTTACAAATTCCACGAGCATTGTCCACCGGAGCCACTACAGTCACGTGCGCACCAGAGCCAATCACTGCACACCGTGGCCACGCGCGCACCAGAGCCAATCACTGCAGAGCCCACCGCGACCCCCCACCTTAAGAAACAAGCAGATTTATACCTGCAGCGGCGCGATCTGGACCGGGATTTTGCCGGCGGTTCGGTCCCGTTCTGTTCTGTACGAGTACGGACCGAGTCTGTTCGGGTCTGAGGAGATCCGGAGACGCGCGGACAACAAAGTGGAATTGGAATCTGTGGATGTTCATGTGTAGCTAGCCGCTAGCTAGCAGCTAGCTGCTAGCCGCTAGCTACACGGCCCACCTCCCGAGGCGACGGACCGGAAGCATTGGCACATCCAAAACCGGACCAAGGGGAAGTAATGTCCACCACGCTTTTTCGCGAACATCGCCGTCACGTTTGCTTTATTTCTGGTTTAGGAAGAAATGTTAAAAACAGGCTTTTGTCACGAAAGTGTCCAAGCAGCAAGTTTGGTTGTTGAGGAACAGGAAGTTGTGGGAGGGACCTAGGCGGATGATTGACATGCAACGACGGTCGGTGTGTGTGAGAGTTGAGAGATTTGTGACATTTAGCGTGTTTGGAGTGTGTTGTTAGTGTGTTATGTAGTGTTTGGTGTAGTGTGTTTAGTGAGTAGTGGAGTCGTTTTTTTGTTTAATGAGTCAGAATAATGAGGAGAAGCTGAATGTGGAGCAGGCAGTGCAGCTCTTCATTCAGCTGGAAGGAGCTCAGGCAGACCTGAGCATTGCCTGCATTTAAATGTAAATAGTTACATATAACTTTGTAAATTTTTTAAATGTAGGCACAAATTTCGATAAACAACAATTTATATTTGCATTATAAGTAAAAAAAAATGGTTTGTATACATATTTGTGGTTTTCACAGTAAAAAAATCTAACTTTTTCTACTCGGATTTCATGTTTTTGTTTGTGATTTTAGGTCCATTGTGTTAATACAGTATGTCAAAATAAAAAAAATAACTGTACAGTCACACATGTGAGGTTGTGCTGAAAATAATGACACCAAGTAAATAGCTTTTAAGATGAAATATAATGGCAAAATCAAAATTATAGCTGCTGCGCAGCGATGGGTCTGGTCCGGGCTATATTTTGGCAAAATTAGGCAATTCTGAGCAACAAACAGGAGAATAGGAAGACAAGACAGTTGACAACAATGTTCACTTTGGACCACTTGAGGCTTGAACTCACAACTTCTGGAACCAAAGACTGTCATCTATCGCTCTGAGCTAATTGGCAAGTGGCATTATAACAGTGGCTTGACAAATTGATTAAGCCATTCACTGTTGTGCAGGCAGATTTGAAACCACTGTGAAAAATTCAGTTATCAAGACAAAAATCAGAAAATACACATATTGCAGCATGGAGATGTTTGTGTTTTAAAAATGATTAATTTGCTCCATAAGTGAATAACTAATGTTTAAAAATGCTGCTTGCATTGACTGCAATTATTCACATGAGAGCAGAATTCAAAATGTTCTCAAAAATTCAGTTTTTTAGGTAAAATTCTGATATTTGTCAAACATCATCTACCATGACTCTAAAAAATGTTCAATTTTTTCATGAACATTGAAGATTTATTTATCTATCTATTTATTTGCAGGTAGGCTATATGTTTACAGTAGTGTTCACAGTCAAACATTTTCATGCACTGGAGGCAAAAATTGTGGGAGGTCTTCATACGTTTTACAGTTTAAAAAAAAACAGAGTGATGGACTTCATAATTTTTAATAGGTTTAAATGTACAAAAGTTTCTTTAGTACTGGGGCTACAGTTTGATGAAAGTGTGAAGTTCTAGCAGGTTGATTTGTTATGAATTTTCAAAGTTTTAACTTTAGACACTTGCTGTAGCGCAACCATCAGGACTATTGGCTTGGGTTTACAGCTGAAGTAATCTGGCATGAGACTGGACCTTTATGCAAAATTTGGTTAGCTTTCACCAATGGTCCTGTCCAAGCTATTTGTTTTTATTTAATTTAGAGGCTTGCTGTGATGCCACCATCAGGACAATTGTCTTGTGTTTCATATTGAGGACATCTGACATTTTGATCTGTCATCATCCTCATCATCACCATCATCACCCTTGCTGGGTCTCGAACACACAACCCTTGACACCAAGAACCAGCTCCTAACTCGCTGAGCTAATTGGCTGGAAGTGAGACCAGCTGTGTAGCTGCATTAGCCGACTCAGGGACTCACTGTCCAGGCAGCTGTTGTCAAGGAAGATTTCAAAAATGGTCAAAATGTCAGAAATTCTGTTACCTAAACAAAAATCTGATAATACATAAATTGCATCTTGACAGCATGGAAATGTTGGCGATTTGTTTTTAACTCTAAGTGTTTTGCTTCATAGGAGAAAATCTGATGTTTAAAAATGACAGTCTTACATTGACTCCAGTTGTTCCCATGAGAGCAGAATTCAAAATGTTTTCAAAAATTCAGTTTTTGAGATAAAATTCTGATATTTGCCAAACTTCATCAACCATGACTCCAAAATATTCTCAATTTTTTTCAGGAAGATTGAAAATGTATTTAGCAAGAATTTGATAGTATATGTTTACAGTACTGTTTACAGTCAAACATTTTGATGCACTGTAGGCTTAATTTTTGATAAATCAAAAATCCGAGAAACAAGTTTTGTGGAGGGCGGTCTGAAGATGCTCTCTAGCAAGTTTGGTGACAATTGAGCAAAAATTGTGGGAGGAGAGGTTTTAAAAAGAACTGAGTGATTGACTTCATAATTTGTAATGAGTTTAAGTGGACTAAAGTTTCAGCAGTATTGGGGCTACAGTTTGGTGAAAGTTTCAAAACTGTAGCATGTACTGTTGATTTTGTAGGTATTTTTAAATTTTTTTAATTTAAACGCTTATTGTGGCCCTCCCCCAGGAGGAATATTGACATGTCCTTGGAATTAAGTCAATCTGGCATGGGGCCGGACATTTCTGTAAAGTTTGGTGAGTTTTCGCCCTTGGGAAGTATGACTTCCTCGGAAGAAAGAAAGAAGAAAGAAAGAAAGAAAGAAAGAATTCCTAGGAATACAATAGTGTCCTGGCAGCTTAGCTGCCCGGACCCTAAATAGTCAAAAACAGCCAATTATACCCTGGAATATCAGATTTCACAACAAACCTAAATATCCCTGACGTCCCACCTTCAAACACAGCCTCATTTGGCCATCCATGAAAAAGCTCCTTAACCTCCCACTTTTTTATAGGAATACACTTTTCTTACGGGCACTGCACTAGTTCACTAAATTAGAGGCTGTGTAAACCGCCGACAACGGAAGAAGAACTATGTTTCATTCATTCCTATACTAATGCACTTCTCTGGTCTAGTCCCCCTACTGTTCATCTCTCTATAAAAGCAAGGAATCTCTGTCTGTGTGTGTGTGTGTGTGTGTGTGGCTGTGTGTGTGTGCCTCAAATATCTCTGCGGATCAGGATCAGACTGACCTGAGACTTACAACATGGCTGCTGCTTGGTTTAAGGGTATGCGACGTTGGATTTGTTTGGACTGCAATGATACCGTTAATAAATTATTTCAGAAATGCTTTACCAATTCCGCTAGCACCAGAGCCAATCACTGCAGAGCCCGACTCCACGACACACCTTAAAAACCAAGCAGATTTATACCTTCAGCGGCGCGAGCTGGACCGGGATTTTGCAGGCGGTTTGGTCCTGTTTTGTGCATCTAAACTGACTGTTGTGGATTAATGAGACTGAACGAGTCTGGACCGAGTCTGTTTGGGTCTGAGGAGTTTCGGATACGCGAAGACAAGAAGCTGGAATAGGAATCTGTGGATCTGTGTTTGTGTGTAGCTAGCTGCTAGCCCAACCCCACCCCCCACCTCCTGTGTCGACGGACGTGCCGGCATGTCCAAAACTGGACTTACGATAAATAATGTCCGCCATGCTTTTTGGCGAACATTGCCGTCACGTTAGCTTTGTGTCTGATGCAGGAAGAAACGGTAAAAACGGCAGTGTTTGGTGTAGTGTGTTTAGTGTGTAGTGTAGTCGTTTTTTTGTGTTGTGAGTCAAAACAATGAGGAGACGGCTGAATGTGGAGCAGGTAGTGCAGATCTTCATGCCTGAGTCTGGGGCATTGCCTGCATTTAATGTAAATAGTTACATATAACTTTGTAAATTTTAAAAACTCACGCACAAATTTAGCAAACAACAATTTGCATTATAAGTAATAAAAACGGTTTGTTAAACATATTTGTGGTTTTCACAGTAAAAAATCTAGAAAAAAATCTAGTGGGAGAGAGTTTATTGGGGCCTCTACGATTCAACATTTACATACTTCCTCTAGCTCAGGTAATGGAAAACAACAAAATCTGTTGCCATAGTTATGCAGGAGACAAACCAATTGTTGATACATAAACATATCACCAGGAGACTATCATCTCATATAAACTCTGCAAAGATGCGCTGAACAAATCAATGATTGGAAAAACAAAACGCACACAGTATTGGCTCAACATTCGTTTGACCTGAGAAGACGTTTGTGGGATACAATACTTGGCATTAGATTATTATGTCTGAGCTGACGGTCGCGTTGTCTGCTCTCAAGCTCGTTATAATACAGACACATCGCAGAAGGGAAAAAGTAACAAGGGGAAACTGTGCATGAAGAATTGCACAAAGTGAGATGTGTGTTTCTTTTGTAGGGGAAAGCTTCCGGAGCCTTTACCAGTTCAGATTGGGTGTATCCACAATTCGTCAATTTGTTCCTGAAACATCTGAAGCTATCTACTGAGTGTTGAAAGAAAAATATGTAAAGGTATGTATATAAGCTTTATTTATTGATGTTTACATAATGTGTTAACAGATGATTGTATTTTATTAATTACAAGCACTCATGTTGCTGTTTATGGCTGTTAGTGACCTTTAAGCAGCATAAATAAATTGGCCTTTAGAATTCAACTTTGTTTTCTTTGTTTGTCAGTGCCCAGACACAGCACTCGAGTGGCAGCAGGTAGCCACTGGATTCATGTCCCAATGGAACTTCCCAAATTGCATTGGAGCTCTTTGTAAGAGCCAACAGTTGCCTTGCTCAAGTGCTCTGCATCCCTGACGTTGTATAAAAAACTCCCATTTGCAAAAAAAACGCTGCGCAACACACAATATCTGCTGGGATGTGAGAGCATGACTTCGGTTGGTAATGTTGGAAATGTAAGGACGGATCAGATTGTGTATGTAAATGATGGACTGTGACGTGAAACGGTACCGCTCAAAAAGATAATTGTCTGGAAATGCAAGAACATCTATGCGCGGTCTGATAATCATCTCCCAACGAATATTTAATTCTCTGCGCAGTAATGCTGCACCTTCATCCATGGGATCATTATCAAAAGGACATGCCATGGTAGTGAAAATAGTCGCCACCTAATATAACTTCTAATGTAGGCCTACTGACTGATTTTTGCAATGATCAATGAGAACTATACTACACCAAAACTCGCCTGCTGACTGAATGAATGAGGAAATCAAATACCGTGTGTGACTGAAAGAGGGCGGAGACAGAGAGAAACTCGAGGTTTGTTGAGAAAAACCTGGTCCCGACCAGGTTAGGTTCATAGAGTATGTTACCATGGTAACTGACCGAGAGCTTAAGTTACCTCTCTCTGTGAAACAGGCTAGAGTTACCCCTCTTTCTCTGGTTTGAGTTACCTCCCTTTGTGAAACGGAAAACTCAGAGTTTCCCTCATTTCAGGGTTAACAGACTCAGAGTTTTCACTAAACCTGCTTTGTGAAACGGACCCCTGGTCCATATGTGTGTTTTGTTTTCGCCCCCAGCGGTCTTTCTCTACAGCGAGTCTTCAAAATCAACCAACCAATCACAATGCAGAGTGTGTGATGGACAACGCTGCTGTCCAATGAGATAGTGTGCACATCATCCAGGGTTCACAGGTTACATCTTGTTGCCATGTCTGTTGTGATGAGCAACTATAGAGGCATAGTGTTTACAGCTGCCAATGTATGTAACGCTGTTACTGTGATGATACACGGCAGTTGAATATTTAATCTGTGTCTATAATAACCACATCCTGACATATAAAGGTGACATCTGTCTACCATACTGACAACTTGGTTAACTTTAAAGTTATATATAAAGTACAACTGACTGAATAATATATGATTCAGAATCAGAAATACTTTATTTATCCCCGACAGGAAATTGCTTGCGTAACAGCTGCTCTCATTCAAAGTCAAGAATATGCAGAAAATAAATAAAAAAATCCCACAATAATAAATAAATAAAACAAATAATAGTAATAATAATAACTACATATGCTGCATATTTATAAAAGTAGCCTACTGCAACTTTAGTTTGTTTTTTTTACCATGAAATGTTATGTTATGCAATATAATATTTTTATAATGTTCTGTCATAGAATATATCTCTTCACTGCTAAAAGAAAAGACAACAGGCTCACTGCCAGTTGCAGTTTCTTATCTTGATTTGCAGACTTTGCAGACTTTTTGTCTCCATGATTGTTATTTTTAGCACTTAGATGATCAAAAAACATTTATAAAAACGACGTTGGTGCTTTTTATTATTTTTAGACGTCACATTTACATGTCAAGATCTGGTTATTATACACAGATTAAATATTTAACTGTCATGTATCATCGCAGTGTTATATACATTGGCAGCTGAAAAACATTATAAAAATCCATTTTGGCTCCTATCTGTTTCCTGAATATATTAGTATGTGTGTGAATTTGTAAATGAGTTACATTAACTAATAGCACTTTGTAGAAGGTGGCTTTATAAAGTTCAATCCATTGACTTGTCATAGTTCACAGGGCTGAGCTGCTGCCTCCAGTATGGCGGCGAAGTCAACGTATTGCAGCAGCCGGCCAACCCGCTCAATGAGGCGTCTATGTATATATGTCTATGGTGATGAGTGTCAGAAACAAAAGTAAAAGTCATCAGGAGATGAAAATATACAAGGATTTTATGCTGATATTATACTGTGTTGAGATAGTATCTGTATTGTGCTCCAGCCACCAATAGTTTGATTTGTCAGTATAAAATAGACCTAATACATGAAACTTACAGGGAGCCCAAGTTAAAATTTTGCACACCTATTTGATCAACCTGAGATACATGAATTGAGGAGACTGGGATGAAAATAGATCGATTTCATAAAGAGACCTCTCTGATGTCTCTGCCTTAGATCAAACAGAGACACAAGAGTTGAGACATCCTGAAACTTCATTGAGAGCTTGATGAGATCTCCTTTGAAACTTACAGGAGCCCAAGTTGAGATTTTGCGCACTTGTTTGATCAACCTGAGATACATGAATTGAGGAGACTGGGATGAGAATAGATCGATTTCATAAAGAGACCTCTCTGATGTCTCTGCCTTAGATCAAACAGAGACACAAGCGTTGAGACATCCTGAAACTTCATTGAGAGCTTGATGAGATCTCCTTTAAAACTTACAGGAGCCCAAGTTGAGATTTTGCGCACCCATTTGATCAACCTGAGATACATGAATTGAGGAGACTGGGATGAGAATAGATCGATTTCATAAAGAGACCTCTCTGATGTCTCTGCCTTAGATCAAACAGAGACACAAGCGTTGAGACATCCTGAAACTTCATTGAGAGCTTGATGAGATCTCCTTTAAAACTTACAGGAGCCCAAGTTGAGATTTTGCGCACTTGTTTGATCAACCTGAGATACATGAATTGAGGAGACTGGGATGAGAATAGATCGATTTCATAAAGAGACCTCTCTGATGTCTCTGCCTTAGATCAAACAGAGACACAAGCGTGGAGACATTCTGAAACTTCATTGAGAGCTTGATGAGATCTCCTTTAAAACTTACAGGAGCCCAAGTTGAGATTTTGCGCACTTGTTTGATCAACCTGAGATACATGAATTGAGGAGACTGGGATGAGAGTAGATCGATTTCATAAAGAGACCTCTCTGATGTCTCTGCCTGAGATCAAACAGAGACACAAGAGTTGAGACATCCTGAAACTTCATTGAGAGCTTGATGAGATCTCCTTTAAAACTTACAGGAGCCCAAGTTGAGATTTTGCGCACTTGTTTGATCAACCTGAGATACATGAATTGAGGAGACTGGGATGAGAATAGATCGATTTCATAAAGAGACCTCTCTGATGTCTCTGCCTTAGATCAAACAGAGACACAAGAGTTGAGACATCCTGAAACTTCATTGAGAGCTTGATGAGATCTCCTTTAAAACTTACAGGAGCCCAAGTTGAGATTTTGCGCACTTGTTTGATCAACCTGAGATACATGAATTGAGGAGACTGGGATGAGAATAGATCGATTTCATAAAGAGACCTCTCTGATGTCTCTGCCTTAGATCAAACAGAGACACAAGCGTGGAGACATCCTGAAACTTCATTGAGAGCTTGATGAGATCTCCTTTAAAACTTACAGGAGCCCAAGTTGAGATTTTGCGCACTTGTTTGATCAACCTGAGATACATGAATTGAGGAGACTGGGATGAGAGTAGATCGATTTCATAAAGAGACCTCTCTGATGTCTCTGCCTGAGATCAAACAGAGACACAAGAGTTGAGACATCCTGAAGCTTCATTGAGAGCTTGATGAGATCTCCTTTAAAACTTACAGGAGCCCAAGTTGAGATTTTGCGCACTTGTTTGATCAACCTGAGATACATGAATTGAGGAGACTGGGATGAGAGTAGATCGATTTCATAAAGAGACCTCTCTGATGTCTCTGCCTGAGATCAAACAGAGACACAAGAGTTGAGACATTTTGAAACTTCATTGAGAGCTTGATGAGATCTCCTTTAAAACTTACAGGGGCCCAAGTTGAGATTTTGCGCACTTGTTTGATCAACCTGAGATACATGAATTGAGGAGACTGTGATGAGAGTACATCGATTTCATAAAGAGACCTCTCTGATGTCTCTGCCTGAGATCAAATAGAGACACAAGGGTTGACACAATCTGAGACTTCATCGAGAGCTTCATGAGATCTCCTTTGAAACTTACAGGAGCCCAAGTTGAGATTTTGCGCGCTTGTTTGATCAACCTGAGATACATGAATTGAGGAGACTGGGATGAGAGTAGCTAGATCTCATAAAGAGACCTCTCTGAGCTTCATGAGATCTCCTTTGAAACTTGCAGGGAGCTCAAGTTGAGAGTTTGTGCACCTGTTTCTAGGGAGAAACAACTGAGAAACAGGAGAAATCAGCGAAAACGAAAATATGGTAAATCGGGTACATTCACAAAAAAAGCCTAAGTTGCGTTTTGGCAAGAGTTTCTCTTTAAAGTTTCACCTTGTATTCTTCATGTGTACCTTCAGGGCAAGTAACTTAAGGTTTACAGGGGGTGGTTTTAAAGGGGAAAACTAAAAGATGAACCCAAAAGCAGATACACAGGAGGCAAGATAGGGGAGAACAAAAAGCAAGCTTTATTGTGCCAAAGTTGAGACACACAAAGTTGACACACACACACAAAAAACTGACAAAGAGTGCAGTGGGAACAAATACTTAAATACACAGACACACAGATGAGGTGAGAGGGGACGGAAGAGGATAGGTGAGTGGAGACTGGCAAACAAACAGGCTAAAATGTTTTAATACTCCAGGTGAGTGGAGCATGCAACAAGAAGGAAGGGGAAACAGAGGGAAGAACACAGAGGGGACACTGAAAAGACGATAAAACAAGACATTGAACCATATCACATTGTGATATAATGTTCCACATTCAACCAACTACTTTAATTATTTAATGGCTTCACATTCGCACACCTCAATTTTAGTCATTTGGCCTTTCACTTTGGTATACTCCAACATTGCTCCAGTGTGTAAGGCCTACAATTGAAGCTGGCAACATTAGCAACTTAACAAGCTAACACTAAGTTCAACCTGCTAACCTGCAAAATAAACAGTAAATGTGCAACTTCTGCCTTCAAACTTTGGTCACAGTCAGCTGGTATCAATCTGCCCTTGAGATTCAGTTTGGAAGCAAATCCTGATGGACACTCATACACCATTACTCCTGCCATCTAGGTAACTTAGTGTTTCCACTATTCATATTTACACATGGTAACATTCACACTAGTATTTTCACTATAAAAGGTACCTTTATGAGATAAGCCATTATATAACCATATTTAATGTTATCTTATCCTGTCCTTTCATTTCTCGGCGGCTGTAGCTCAGTGGGTAGAGCAGGTCGTCTAGTGATCGAAAGGTCGTTGGTTTGATTCCAAAAAGCTTTAAAGCTTCCAAAGCCCCTGATGAGGAGGATTACAACAAGGAAGTTCACGTCGCCCGGAATGGCGTCACCGGGGCCCCACCCTGGAGCCAGGCCTGGGGTTGGGGCTCCCAGGCGAGCGCCTGGTGGCTGGGTCTTTGCCCACGGGACCCAACCGGGCGCAGCCTGAACAAGTGACGTGGGCCCGCCCTCCAGTAGGCTCGCCACCTGCAGGAGGCTTCAGAAGGGGCCGGTGTTGTGTGATTTGGGTGGCGGTCGTGGGTGGGGCCCAATTGGCCTCCACGCACACACCACCACACAAACACATGGGGAGGATTACATCAGGGGTCGACACACAGCACAGAATAAGGGGACACCACCACCGATGGGCACCAACCACCGCCACCTTTAGGCTCTCAGCTTCTGCACAGAGAGGGGACAAACACAACAATTAGCAGGATATCACTTGAACAAATAAACAAAACACTGGGTCACGCCAGCCAAAATACTGCAAGAAAATCGAATGCAATTGATATGACAACACAAACGAAACAGATTATTGCTTGAGACTAAGCAGCCAGGTGGGAGTAAGTAAGAAATTAACAACAAAACAAAATAGGATAAAGAAAATAAGCAGAAACAACTCCAATAATAGTGGCAGCAAGCCTGGTAGGAGAAAATAAGAGATTAACAAAAACAAACAAAATAGGATAAAGAAATAAACAGAGTCAACTCTACTGGCAGCAAGCCAGCTGGCAATTAAACAATCAAAAATGAAGAGTTAAGCCCCACTGATCGCACCCAGGCACTAAAATGGCCAACACTGAAATAAATGGCAAAGCCACAGTGGACAAAAACAGTAGGCGAAACAAGGGTAGGCAAAGCAGCAGCATAGGGACAGATGGGCCGGACAGATGTAGCTGCTATGTCGCTAGCTGCCGAAGGCTAGAGGCACAGATGCACTGACACACGGTCCCGATCTGGCCGTGCCTATGAGCTCGGAGAGGGGAACAGACGAGTGTATAGGGAGCTTAGTCTGTCAATTCCAGCATTGACTGAGGCGAGCGGCAGGTCAGAGGAAGAGATGAGGGGCCAAGACCGGCATCTACTGCAGCGGACATCGGCGCACCGGAAATGACGTGCGGTTTCGGTGACAGAGAGAGGGAGAGCATAGGACCCCTACCTGCTTTTACAGGCTGCCTGTCTACAATGATTGGCTGTCAATCACCCAGCCAACATACGGGACCACAGACACTGGAGCAGAATATACTGCAGCCCCATTCTGCTACACATTGTTGACGTGGCTGTTCGAAGCTGTGGCTGTAAGGTCTCCAGTGCCTTTTGTTACAGCAGTCCCTGAACCCGGTGGTGGACACCGGAAGTAAGGGATGCTGTCAAGCTGAAGAAGGAGTCCTATCGAGCCTGGTTGGCTCGGGGGGAGTCTGGTTGGCTCTGCCCCACCGGGAGGAGACCCTGAGGAAGACCCAGGACACGCTGGAGTGACTATGTCACTCGGCTGGCCTGGGAACGCCTTGGGATCCTCCCGGAAGAGCTAGAGGAAGTGTCCCGGGAGAGGGAAGTCTGGGTGTCCCTGCTCAGGCAGCTGCCCCCGCGACCCAGCCCCGGATAAGTGGAAGAAGATGGATGGATGGATGGATGGATGGATGGATGGATGGATCGATCTTAAAGCTTTCAGAACATGAACAGTAACAAGACTGGCAAAGTCCTAATGAACACTGTTAATTTTTCAAGTTTCATGGCTAAAGTGCTTTGAGGGATTATATAAAACCAACAATTGAAAAATCAACACAATCTCTAGGAAAGGAACAAATACTGACATGGTAGGGCCATTCGAGCCTTATAAGGATGACATATTTTCAAATGACTACAAATACAGACATTACAAACTAGTGATCGACCGATACTATCGGCCGGCCGATGTTTGCGTTTATTATGTGTATCTGCATTGGCCGATGCGGGCTGCTGCGTTCGCTGATCCGGCATTATTTACAGACGTCCACAAGCAGCTCCGTGTTGCTGGAGACACTGCAGGGCACGTGCATAGCCCCTCCCCCACTAGGAGAGTGCTGGAAGCCTGCTCTTCAACACAACGGTAAGTTTTAAACTTTCAAAGCATCTTTTAACTGTTTAACTTTGCTGAAATATTGCCATACACTTTTTGAAAACAAGAATGTCAAATGCATGCTCTATGTGTTTTGCTTAAAACTATAGCTAAGCAAGTTTGTGGATCCAAATGGTAAACGGGAATGCCGAATGCCTCGTCTATAAAACTGCTTGCCATTGTGGTTATATGTATTCATACGGTAGCTGTTACGAATAACGGTCATAGGATTAAGTAATGCCGACGTTGTTCCGTGGTGTTGTAGCAGTTTTATTTAGCGACCACCTGGCTGTGGGTTTGGACGTGTGTGTGTGTGTATGTTTTTCTCTCCCTCTCTCCCTGCTTGGAGCAGGGCGGAGTTCCCTTGCCATCGCGGTGATGTCATAGCGCAACCCCCCTCAAGAAGAGCTTTTATGATGAGAGATATGTTTTATACGTAGTTAAATATTAATTCATGTTAATGTTTATCATGTACCAGACAAGTGCAGCGTGATGGTCTTACTAGTGTTTAGAGCGGTTTTGCACATGTTAGCATTAGCAATCGAGTTCAATGGTGGTTAAGTTTTTCAGTCAGCGTCAGCTACCAAACAGAAGTTCGTGTGTGTGTGCGTCTCACTCAGTGGGACACACATGCATCACAGCGATATATGAGAGTGCTGCGCCGACTGAAGAAGAGCTTTTAAAACTTTGAGAAACAGTTTTATACTTGGTTGAATATAGGGATGTAACGGTTACCGGTGTCACGGTAAACCACGGTAAAATTCCTGACGGTGAAGGTTACCGTTTAAATTTCAATTACCATGGTAATCGCCGCGGTTGGTAACCATGGTGTGGAAAACTCGCGGCGCATGACATGGCGGAGGGAGGACGTGATAGTAGCGGTCCTCATAGCATTTTTCCGCCTTCAAAGAGAACCAAATCTGAAGTCAGGGCTTATTGTGGTTGTCATAAGAATGCTCAGGGACAGCTGGTCGAGGATGGCAGCCCTGTCTGCAGGAGCTGCAAGAAGAAAGTTGTTGCGAGGGGCGACAACACATCCAATTTACTTACTCTCACTTTACGACCATCACCCGCAACTGTTCAGCAAATGCAAGGTAAATTAACCTCAAGCTTGTGTGCATGATGTATGTGTATGTCGAGTTTTCTCTGTCTGATTTGCTGTTGTCACTAATGTAAACTGACCAGATAGTGGTATAACTGAACGAAGTTGATCCGTGATTTGGCACATTATCTGAACCGCTTATTATTTGTAGATTTCACTTTTTAAAGTCGACCTAATAATTCCCCAAATATTGATGCAGATATATTGATGATGAGTTAGTGAATGCAAACTGACTTAGATGACTGACTTTCATCTCAGCTCCGTTCACCAGAGCAGCGTCTACCTGTGGCTCAGCAACCATCTGACCAGTGGCGTTTTCTTGCAGAGGCCAAGGGAAGCCAGGCTTCCTCACTTTTTTCAGAATATAACCGTCATTTAATGAAAACACTTTTTTAACAGTTTACGTAATCCTTCTGTGTTGTGTCTGTCGTCTCCTCCTCGTCTCTCTTCATTAATTATTGAACGTTTTATGATGTGTAAAACAGCGCCCCTCTAAATGTTAGGTGGTGAATGAGCATTGAAAACATGGTACTGCACTCTGTTCTCTGTGAGGAGGCCAAGCTGAGTTGGCCTCCCTTAGTGAAAAAAAAAAGAACAATTAACCAATCAGGTGAGGCTTTTGTCAACACCAAAACTAGAGCTCCGTACAGAGAGGAAGAAAAGTTTTCGGACTTTCAATGAGGAGAATTACGTCCGCACCGAGTGGCTAGCTGGTGGCGCCAAGCTTGGATTAACGAGGCTCTGGATTTGGCAAAAAGTCTGAGCACAAAGAAGCACAATGAGCAGGTGAAGAAAAAACGGGATATTTTAATTTAATTTAGCCCTGTACCTTGCGCGCCAAAAGCAAGCGTTCAGGGGTCACAATGGGGCCACTGGCAGCGCAAACAGGGACAATTTTGTGGAGTTGGTGCATGCATTTGTGGAGTTTGACTCCGAGGTCTTCAAACTGCTGCAATGTATGCTCACGATAACGGCTACCAGCGCATCAGCAGAGTGCTCATTTTCCTGTCTAAAGAGGATCAAAACTGAGGAACACATGTGGACAGGACAGGCTTTGTCAACTTGGCCAAGAAATCAGACTCTGTTGTTGTGGAGGACCTAAAAGCCAGTGTGTGAGTGTGTGTGTGTGTGTGTGCGTGTATGAGTGACTGACTGACTGACTGAGGGACAGAGAGAGAGAGCACGTCGGTGCTCAAAGTGTCGGTTAGATAACAAGCGTCTGTAAGTCCTGGTAAAATGATGCTGGGCGCTCTAATAGTTCATCCGACTACATGAAATAGCAACATTTAAATTGCAACATATGATTTTTTGGCCCCACCCCCATAAAACATACACAGCTTAGAGGTTGTGTCTCACTTGGCTTCCTCGGAAATTTTCATCACGCCACGCCACTGCATCTGACCAATCAGATTGACCGAGTCCACTGACAACAGATGAGCAGGCAGACAGAGAGACAGACAGCCAATATATAAGTAATATCAGAAATATATAACACTTGTGGATTATTTGTAGAATAGACTGTATATAAAGAATAATATAAAATGGTGAATATAACATGTGTCTAGATAGAAATGAGAGCCAAAATAGAGTATTCATAATTAATTTAACAACAATAATCCTTTTTGTTTTGATCTAAAAAATTATCCAACCTGTTCCTCACAAAGTGATGTGATCTAAATTGTGAGTTTTGTGATCTGTTGGTTGCACCCTTAGTATTAAGTAACAGTGACAGTAATAATTAATAATTACATTTTCTATTCATTTTTCAATTCTATTCATCGTCTGCTGGCCAATCGAGTGCTGCTGCCACTACATCTCATTCTACCTCTGTAACGCAGACATTAGAGGACACGTTTCAAAAACAGGCTGCTTATGTGCCCTCATCACAAAAAGCCAATGACCTATTTTACACAGTTTTGATACATTCTTTTATAATTATTTAATGTTGATTTTGCAGTGTTTTATTAAGGTTTTGGATTTGGATTATTTTAATATATAATAAATATATTTAAATATATATCTTGATGAAATCATTTCAGTTTATCAGTGTTTTTTCAACATTTTGAAGACATTTTAAAAAATACCGCGGTATACCGATAACCGTGATAATTTTGGTCACTATTACCGCGGTGTGAAATTTTCATACAGTTACATCCCTAGTTGAATATTTATTCCTGTTAACGTGGATGCAATTTAGAACAGAAACTTGAACAGTTTGTTGCTTAATGCGCATCTGACATCACGTTATTTTCCTCTGCTAATTTATGTTCTGGGGTTGCCATTCTGGCAGCTTCTTTTACATTTTGGTTTAGACCTACTAGTGTGTTGTCTTTACATATTAGGTGGCATAGTAGCATAAGACATGCTCATTTTATTTTATGTAGAAAAATTGAAACCATGGCAGTCTTAAATTACAAATCAAGCACTTTATTTCAATGGCTACTTATTTATTGATTGTTTATTGTTTTCTTAAATTATTTCAATGTGATGACAAAAGACATTTTGTGATGACCTGATAATATCTGTCTTATAATATGTCAGCAAGCAATGCATCATCAAGTCTGTGTTGTAGATGTGGAAGCCTTTTACCCTTGCACAGTTAACCATATGCACCCATCCACATGATGCACACATAATATGGGTATATGAATGTAAGATGATTGGGCAAGATTAACACTGATCTGTGTTTTTGTTTATTCTTTTTAAAGAAATGGCAGAGCAGAAAACCAATCCAGTGTGGCAGCATTTCACAGAGCCTACTCCTGGTAAGGCTCGTTCTACCTCACCTGTTTTTAATATTTGTTAAATATTGTTTACTTGTTCTTGTTCTACCTCACCTTTTTTAATTTCAATAAATGTTCCTTTTTTTTTTTAAATTGAGACTCTTAACATTTGTTATCATCTAGAGATGCACCGATCGATCGGCAACCGATCGCAATCGGTCAATAATGCCCCTATCGGTTTTGATCGGAGTTCTCAAAATAGATCAAATCAGGCCGATCAGATGACGTTTCAATATAGAGACAGTGCACTGACTGCATGCAGGGTGGGAATTTCACGGCGGCCATGGCCGCTGTTGCCCCGCACTTTGGCCTTGATGCAGCGTGAAAAAAATCTCATCGCACGGCCACAGTGGCCTCTGTGCCCCTGGCCCGGTCAGCTTAGCGGGCTTGCCTTTAATTACAGCCACCTGAGTGCACAGTAGTCACTCACAGTAATTTCAGTGAGTCCGCGGTTTGTGCAGGTGGAGTCTCATCATCACGATGATCTCACGTGAAAGCCTCTCAAACAGCAGCAGCGTCTCAAAACACAAGAATGAAACTTACAGCACAGCGAGCGAGCGCAGCCGGTTTTGACATGATACGTAACTGACTTATGTGGTAGGATTTAATCCGGTAAAGTTGGAAATATATTCACAGATTCGAACTTCCCGGATCAATAACTCATAAGTGAAACCTTGTTAAAACACATAATTTTGGGGAATTTCTATTGGGAGAAATATTCAATAACACTAATATTCAGTGTGGTGTCACAAAACTCACCTCACCCTAACCCTACTAAACAAAAACTACTTTCTAATGTAACTTTAACTTGATTTTTATGTATTAAAAAATTTTTTAATACATAATCCATGTCTTATTATAAATTAGGATGTTATGGTATCAGTCTGAAAGGTAAATCAACAAATTTTACTCAGTGGCCTTTGTGCCCTGTCATGTGGACTTGGTGTCCCTGAAAACAAAAGTGCAGGCCAAATGGACTTGCCCCTAAAATGACAAAATTCCCACCCTGACTGCATGCATTCCCACTAGTAATCTGCAGTTACTCTATGTAAGCTGAGTCCAAGTTGTCTCTAAGAGAGTCTCTAGAGTGTGAAATATTGCACATTGCCTCAGCCTGCAATAAAACAGTGGTCAATTCATGATACTTTCTCATCTCCTAATTTTTATACTTAATAATACAATGTCAATGTTGTGTAAGAAGAATCATTAATTAAATATATGAAAGTTACACAAGACAACAATATAGAAGAATTTATGGATTTGACACTGTGATCGGTGATCGGCAATATCGGGATTGGCAGATACTGCTTTTGGTGATCGGCGATCGGCCTCAAAAATCCTGATCGGTGCATCTCTATTATCATCATTGTGTAATTTTTATGATGTAAATTGAGGGAGCAAAAGTAGTATCATCTCCAAATATCGGGTCAAGAAAATCGGCAGTCCGTATCGGTCATTGGCTAAGGCTGAGGAAAAAAAAATCGGTATCGGTATCAGCATCGGCCCTAAAAAATCCCTATCGGTCGATCCCTATTACAAACCTTTACTACTGGTTGTCCCTATTGACATCAACCTCAAAAATCAACAGTTTATGAGGTAGCTTCTGTCCATCTATCACAAGAGAATGTAAAACACAGAAAAGGGAATGTTAACATAAAGATACTGTTCATGACTACCTTTAGATCTACTGGTGCTCTTACCAGACATGTTTCTCTACCTGTGTTAGCTTGACTGTGTAAGACTGGCAAAGTCCTAATGAACCCAGTTAATTTTAAAACCAGTGAAAAGCTTACTTAAGTGGTTTAACCATAACATTAATTAACTTATTGCCCCTTATTGAATTTATTGGCAAAAAACTGAACAAAATCATAACAGTTGCAAAACTGTGCAATGTTGGATTTTTCCTAAACTGTGCAAACTGTGCCATCGCACCTCACAGTGATATAGCAGTGTGTCATGTCCAGCATCCATATCCCGGCAAAGTTGTCCAAACAAATGTGATAGCAGTGCCCTTGACTTCACAAAAGTAACTGCAGTCACAGCTGTGTTCGAAACAGAGTGAAGATCTGGTTCCATGTCTTTGGAATTGAGTGCTTGCTGGTGTAGCATACAGTGAGTTGCCAGGATCCTTGGATTGACAGACTTTATCCGTGCAGTAACTCCACTCTTTTTGCCAGTGTTTCGGATTAACACAGGACTGTTAACTGGCGACCGTCAGCTGAATGCGTCTGTGGTCAACGGATGTTGAAAACGGGAAGAGAAGACTTGAACTCATATTCACTGAGGGAAAAAAAATGGCAGCATGATAATCATCTGATCATGCAAATTAAGTCACACAGGGTATTTGCGGTATAGCCTTGTGGCAGTGGGCTGTGGTTAAGCCGTCGGACGAGAGGGAGGAGTGGCTCAGCCAGTCATCAGACAGCTGGACAGAATCAGGTAATCAGTCAGCTATATAAGCGTGTTTGTAACCTGGTTCTGGTCTCTTGCAGTAGGCTGGGTCCAGGGACAGGGCCGGAGCAGAAACGGGCAGCAGAGGCAGGAAGAGGATTCTAGCCTCAGCCGTCGGAGAGACGGCTGTTCTTCTGTGTTTGATTTGGTTTTACTTTGAGTCACGTTTTCTGCCTGTGCCACAATAAAAGGTCAATCTACCGAAAGGAAAGCAGTCTCGCCTTCCCTACTGAATGAGCCGTGAGCAGCGAAGCTCACAAACCTATTACACTCCTCACAGCATACACACAGCCATCTCTTGGACACAGAAGGAGGCCAGATCAACTTGTGACCGCAGTGTCTGTTCACCGTGTCTGTAGTGATGGTTTTATAACACAAATAAGCATAACTTTTATGAAATGTGCTTACTCGTCTTTGCTGTCTGTTTGAATAAACATGCATCGCATAAAGGAACTATGGAAACCTTTTGAACGAAGAATGGAAAAAAAGAAAAAAAAGTACGAGACTCAAACTCATACTCAGTGAGGGAAAAAAAACTGCAATGCAGCAGTTAACTCATTAGACCAATGGAACCATAATGGGCTAGGATAGTATAGCCCAGTACTTGTCAAATAGTACCTCACCGCACGGTACTATTTGAGAAGTACTGAGTGAGGTGTCGGGGCGTGAGAGGCAGGGCGGGACGCGAAGGTCTTTTCCCACTGGATACTTGTCTGCTGCATTACGTCAGCCACGCCAGCAGAGCTGATAGGTTTCACTTTAGTTTATGTGTTAACTTCCAGCAGGTCCGCTGCGCTGCGTATCTGCCGCAGCTCCGGCAGTCCGGAGGACTTCTATATTTGGCGATGCTGGAGCACGACGCAGCAATTCAGCTGAATTAAGACAGGAAGTCATACGCCGAAATAACAATATAACGTCCGGTTACTTTTCAAAATAAAACACTCCGTGTTGACACCAGCACACAAATCTAACAAAAGAGACAAACACAAGCTCTTCTGCTAATCCTTCAGTCGGGAACTATGGAGCGGGAAATATGACGATGCCTACATAGCTCTTGGGTTTACCGTGAACACGGTCGGAAATGAGGAAAGACCTTTTTTTGTTTTATGCCTAAAAACTCTGGCAGCGGACAGCATGAAACCATTTTGATAATCAGGTGATTGTATGCAGAATGCTGCAACTCATACAGTGGTTTATACAGATAAATAAATAAATATTATCAGGTTCTCAATAGTTTTTGAATTCAGGGGGGATGTGAAAACATTTCTGTCCTCTAGGGGGGGCATGACAAAAAATTATTGAGAACCACTGGTATAGCCTATTTCACTCTTCACAGCATACACAACTCTAAATCTAACCAGCCACCTTTTGAACTTTTGTGACTGCAGTGTCCGTTTATCATATCTATACTGTGATGGTCTCATAAGACAAATAAGCAGCTGTTCGAAAATGTTTTCCCCCATATTTAATCAATTTTTGTTAGTGTCTGTAAGATAAAGTTGAAGGCCACTTTGAATGTGTCGGAATGACAATGACAACAGTATCAGTGAGCCAAGTGCTGGCCAAAGGATGCAACAACTAGAACATACCAAAATCAATGAAACTAGCCTAGTTTTTTTTCCATCATTCAAGCTTTTTTTGTCTTCAATATAAAAATAATGATACATTTAAATTAGGGCTGTCAAAGTTAACGCGTTAATAACTCGTTAACGCAACATCCTCTCAACGCCGTTAATTTTTTTTACCGCGCGATTAACGCTCGGTATTAAAAAAAAAAAGGAAACGCGCATTGTATGATTTATGGCCGCCGATGGCACCTGTAGTCTTGATCCAGAGGGTGGCAGAAGAATAAGAAAGGGAATCAGAAGAAGAAGAAGCAGGGTTGGGGTTCGGGAAAAACACGATGGACTGAAAAGCGAAAGTGAAAGGAAATGGAGAAAGGACTTATGAACGGCAAATTCGCTTTCAAAACACTGCCAGATGGTTCGGTCGATAGGACAAAAGATATCTGCACGTACTGTCGACATGAAATGAGTTACCATTGAAGCACGTCGAGTCTCAAATATCATTTGCAAGCCAAACACATGGCAGATGCAGAGAGCCCACCGCGCCCCCCTCTCGCCAAAAGCCCACATCACCATATTTTGATCCCATTTAGTGTGAGGGGGTATTTTTTGAGCCTTTCATTATCCTGCATGATTTGAAGTGTTGAATAAACATTTTCATAAAGCAAGCATATTTGCCTGTTCTTATGTTGTTAAAAGTATTAAGAACATGAAAAAAATACATTAAGGTACATTTAAAACAGAAAAAAATGTGCCCAAAAAATTGCGTTTAATTTGCGATTAATCGCAAGTTAACTATGGACAAAATGCGATAAAAAAAATTCATCGTTTGACAGCCCTAATTTAAATCATATAGCACCTTTCAGGGTACCCAAGGACACTTAACAATTATAATATAGAATCATATATATATATATATATATATATATATATATATATATATATCTATATATGTATATATATATATATATATATGTATATATATATATGTGTATGTGTATGTATGCATGTGTATGTATGTATGTATATATACATATATATATGATTCTATATTATATTTGTTAAGTGTCCTTGGGTACCCTGAAAGGTGCTATATGATTTAAATTAGGGCTGTCAAACGATGAATTTATATATATATATATATATATATATATATATATATATATATATATATATATATATATATTTATAGGCCCAACTTAAATTCAATTGAATACACTACAAAGAAAAGATATTTAATGTTCAAACTGATAAACATTATTGCTTTTGTGCAGATATACACTCATTTTGAATTGGATGTCTGCAACGCGTTCCAAAATAGCTGGGACGGGGGCAACAAAATACTGGGAAAGTTGAGGAATGCTTAAAAAACGCCTGTTTAGAACATTCCACAAGTTAACAGGTTAATTAGAAACAGGTGAGTGCCATGATTGGGTATAAAAGGAGTATCCCTGAAAGGCTCAGTTGTTCACAAGCAAGGATGGGGCGAGGTTCACCCCTTTGTGAACAACTGCGTGAGCAAATAGTCATAGTTCTTACAGTCTAGAACAACGTTTCTCAACGTACAATTGCAAGAAATTGAGGGATTTCTTCATCTACAGTCCATGATATCATCAAAAGATTCAGAGAATCTGGAGAAATCTCTGCACGTAAGCAGCAAGGCCAGAAACCAACATTGAATACCTGTGACCTTTGATCCCTCAGGCGGCACTGCATTAAAAACCAACATCATTCTGTCAAGGATATTACCACATGGGCTCAGGAACACTTCGGAAAACCACTGTCAGTTAACACAGTTCGTCGCTACATCTACAAGTGCAAGTTAAAACTCTACAATGCAAAGTGAAAGCCCTATATCAACAACATCCAGAAATGGTGCCAGCTTCTCTGGGCTCGAGCTCATCTGAGATGGACTGAGGCAAAGTGGAAAAGTGTGCTTTGGTCTAACAAGTCCACATTTCAAATTGTTTTTTGGAAATCATGGACGTTGTGTCCTCTGGGCCAATGAGGAAAAGGACCATCCAGATTGTTACCAGCGCAAAGTTCAGAAGCCAACATCTGTGATTTTATGGGGGTGTGTTAGTGCCCATGGCATGGGTAACTTGCACATATGTGAAGGCACCATAAATGCTGAAAGGTACATACAGGTTTTGGAGCAACATATGCTGCCATCCAAGCAACGTCTTTTTCAGGGACGTCCCTGCTTATTTCAGCAAGACAATGCCGAGCCACATTCTGCACATGTTCCAACAGTGTGGCTTCGTAGTAAAAGAGTGCGGGTACTAGACTGGCCTGCCTGCAGTCCAGACCTGTCTTCCATTGAAAATGTGAGGCGCATTATGAAGTGCAAAATACGACAGCGGAGGCCCCACTGTTGAGCAACTGAAGTCGTATATCAAGCAAGAATGGGGAAGAATTCCACCTACAACACTTCAACAAGTAATGTCCTCAGTTCCCAAACGCTTATTGAGTGTTGTAAAGGTGATGTAACACAGTGGTAAACATGCCCCTGTCCCAGCTCTTATGGAATGTGTTGCAGGCATCAAATTCAAAATGAGTGAATATTGGCAAAAAAACCATAAAGTTTTAACAAGATGACCAAGATGGCGCCACAGACGGCTGCCTCAGTTTGTTGGTGCGCTTTGTTCTTTCTTGTTTTGTGTGTTTATTCAGTTTTCGGCTGCGATACCCGGGGCTCTCTCACTAGAGAAGAGCTCATGAACATCAGGGGAATAACTCCCGCTGATCTCTTTCCCACTTTTCTTCTTTCTTCCGTGGAATTATTGGACATTGTGATCAAAGGTGCGTTCACCTCTGCCCACGCAGTGAAACACAGGAGGAGAGGGAAACGTGCTGGTGCGCTTGTGCGTCTCCGCCAGCGCGGACATCGCACACCATTACCTGGGATATTCCTCTCCAACGTGCGTTCACTGTGCAACAAAATGGACGAACTTCAGCTGCTTCTGGGGAAAAACAGCGACTTTTCTTCATCTTCTGTGTTATGCTTCACGGAGACGTGGCTGTGTGGATCGATACCGGACTCTGCGCTGCAGCTGGCAGGCTTCCAACTCCTCAGAGCGGATCTTGACACGGAGCTCTCCGGCAAATCGAAAGGTGGAGGTATCTGTTTTTATTCCAACAGTAGCTGGTGCATGAAGTAACAGTGATCCAACAGCACTGCTCTTCTACTCTAGAATATTTCATCATAAACTGTAAACCTTTTTACTCCCCCCCCCCGTGAGTTTGTCTCATTCATACTGGTCGGAGTTTACTTTCCACCCCAGGCCAACGTGCAGGACGCACAGCGCATGCTGGCCGACTAGATACTGAGTGTGGAGCGGACTAACCCGGACTCCTTAGTTATTGTCCTTGGTGATTTTAACAAAGGAAACCTCAGTCACGAACTTCCTAAATTCAAACAGTTTATCAAATGCCCGACCAGAGAGAAGAACATACTGGATCATTGTTACACTATAGTCAGCAGAGCTTATCTCGCTGTCCCCCGCGCCGCACTGGGCCTCTGACCACGCCATGGTCCACCTGATTCCTTCATATAGGCAGAAATTAAAACTCTGTAAATCTGTTGCGAGGACAATAAAGCAGTGGACCAGTGAAGCTGCGGAGTATCTCCAGGCGTGTTTGGACTCTACAGACTGGGATGTTTTCAGGACTGCTACTGAATTTCTGGATGAGTACACAGAGGCTGTGACATCATACAGCTGATTCTGTGAGGACTGCTGTATACCATCACACACCAGGGTTAGTTTCAACAACGACAAACCCTGGTTCACAGCCAAACTCAGACAGTTACAGTTGCAGAAGGAGCAAGCTGTTAGGAGTGGAGACAGGGACAAATTTAAAGGAACTTAGGGCAGGATTTGTGAAAAAATAAACATTCACTATAAGTATTTTAATGCTAATGAGTGATGAAGCATTCAAAACCAAAAAGAATGAGCCCACACACATATCTCCCCATTGCCTTGAACAGGCTGTGTATTGCATGATGTACTGCTATTCTGGGTCCGAATTTCCCGCGCAGCCCTGCGGACGTGACGTTAAATGACGCTGAATGCGCGTCCTCGACGGCTTGGAGACCGGAAGAAGACAAGCGCGGTGGTCCTGAAATACTGTTTGTGTAGTTACGGACTCTGCCATGGCCAGAAAATGACCCACCACCACACAAAGTCCTCTAAAAAGTAATACCAAGAAGAAAACGAAGGTTTTATTAGCGGCAAGTCGTGAGTCTAAACGAAGTTATGACCAAAGCCGGGCTGGCACGCGAATAAACATTGGATATGCGTTCAATTCATCGAGGAAGCTTCAGCTTGAACTGGGACTGAAAACGATGCTGACATGGCTAATTTCCTAGTAACCAGGTAAGAATACATTACAGGTCATTTTTAGAGCTTGATTTGAAAATCTTATGAGATCACTGAGGACTCGGAGTGAGCTAAAGTGCAAAGTAGTGTCAGCTTCTAACGTAGCGTTAGTGACTAACGTAGCGCTAGCCGCTAACGTGCAACGTTGCTAGCGGCTAACATGTAACTTAGTCCACTGCTTGTAACACTAAGAAGTTACAGACTGCGCATTTTCCACGGTCCTTCAGTCTGAAACCGAATAGTTAGAAATATGCCCTTTTTATATATGGGACCGAAAGCCCAACTTTTATCCGGGAGGTGACGTTAGCAGCTGGCTGTAGCAACAGGCTAGCGGTTTGTTTGGGTCTGTGTAGTCACCGGCTCCCGTCTTGTTCCTGTCCCTGGTAAATACAGTATTTAGGGTGTACAGTAACGGTATTTACAGGCAATGGGTTGGGGGCTATTGTGTTGACAAGTTGATGATACTGTTGTGATGTAGCTGAATAAAGGGAAGTTTAGAGCTAACCGTGAAGTGCACAATGTAAACAAGCTCAGGTGGTGCTATATAATAATTGATATTGTGCGTGTCTACTGGTCTGATAAAGTTATTACTGTTATTATTACGACCTTGCTTGTGAAGCACGTCCGTGTGGTTGAGTCCTTTGGGGTGGGTGGGTTAAAAGAGTGGTCTCAACTCATCGATAGAGCTTTTAGCCTTTATTTTTCTAATTCTGACTTGTGTTGTACCTTCCACACAAGATTGCTCCAGACATTATACATTACGTTGTAAGTAAAGCAGAAGAAATTGTTTGTAAAAGTGAAACACACAATATTACTGACTTGAGACATGTATTTTGATATTATTATTGTTACAGACAAACATTGCATGGCCATAGTTGTTCTGGCCAAAGAGAAAAGACACCAAGGTAGCAAAGTCACAGCCAGCTTGCTGACTCAGACTCTAACTTTTTAAAATATTGTTGTTTTCCAGCTACCAGAAGAAGCAGACTCCTGAAGCTGCTACTCGGGGAAGTAAGGAGATGAGAGCATCAACACCCAGCAAGCGAACAGCTGCTAAACTCTCTCATCGATTATCACCAATTGAACCAGTGTCTGAGGGGTTAGTATGTTTTCACTTTCTAAGTTTTGGTCATTAGGAATTTCGATCTTTTCAGAATATAGACAAAACATTGTAAAATGTTATAATATAAAATAATAATTACCAGATTTGATTATGGAGCATTGGTATGTGTTCTAACGCTACTGTTCTCTTCTCTCCATAAAGGCCTCAGCTACATGATCCAAAGACGTGAGCAAGAAAAGAGAGAAGCCAAGACTGTCTTGTTTACCACACATTTATTTTATCATAAACATGTAAAAAAAAAAAACAAAACAAAAAAAAACAAAAAAAAAACTAAATAAAACTATGTATCCATCCATCCATCCATTTTCGTCCGCTTATCTGGGGCCGGGTCGCGGGGGCCGCTGCCTGAGCAGGGACACCCAGACTTCCCTCTCCCCGGACACTGCCTCCAGCTCTTCCGGGAGGATCCCAAGGCGTTCCCAGGCCAGCTGAGTGACATAGTCACACCAGCGTGTCCTGGGTCTTCCTCGGGGTCTCCTCCCGGCGGGACATGCCAGGAACACCTCCCGAGGGAGGCGTCCCGGGGGCATCCGAAACAGATGCCCGAGCCACCTCAGCTGGCTCCTCTCGATGTGGAGGAGCAGCGACTCTACTCCGAGCTCCTCCCGGGTGACAGAGCTTCTCACCCTATCTCTAAGGGAGCGCCCTGCCACCCTGCGGAGGAAACTCATTTCAGCCGCTTGTATCCGGGATCTTATTCTTTTGGTCATGACCCAAAGTTCATGGCCAAAGGTGAGGGTAGGAACGTAGATTGACTGGTAAATCGAGAGCTTCGCCTTTCGGCTCAGCTCTCTCTTCACCACGACAGACCGATACAATGACCGCATTACTGCGGCCGCTGCACCGATCCGCCTGTCAATCTCACACTCCATCCTTCCCTCACTCGTGAACAAGACCCCAAGATACTTAAACTCCTCCACTTGAGGCAGGAACTCTCCCCCAACCTGGAGGGAGCAAGCCACCTTTTTCCGGTTGAGAACCATGGCCTCGGATTTAGAGGTGCTGATTCTGATCCCAGCCGCTTCACACTCAGCTGCAAACCGCCCCAGGACATGCTGGAGGTCCTGGCTCGAAGGAGCCAACAAGACCACATCATCCGCGAAAAGCAGAGATGAGATCCAGTGGCTCCCGAACCAGATCCCCTCCGGCCCGTGGCTGCGCCTAGAAATTCTGTCCATAAAAATAATGAACAGAACCGGTGACAAAGGGCAGCCCTGCCGGAGTCCAACATGCACTGGGAACAGGTTTGACTTACTGCCGGCATTGCGAACCAAGCTCCTGCTCCGGTCGTACAAGTACCGTACAGCCCTTAACAGGCCTCCGACCCCGTACTCCCGGAGCACCTCCCACAGAATGCCACGAGGGACACGGTCGAATGCTTTCTCCAAGTCCACAAAACACATTTGGACTGGTTGGGCAAACTCCCATGAACCCTCAAGCACCCTGCGGAGGGTATAGAGCTGGTGGGTATAGCAGTGTTCCACGGCCAGGACGAAAACCGCATTGTTCCTCCTGGATCCGAGGTTCGACTATCGGCCGAATTCTCCTCTCCAGTACCCTGGAATAGACTTTCCCAGGGAGGCTGAGGAGTGTGATCCCCCGATAGTTGGATTACACCCTCCGGTCCCCCATTTTAAATAGGGGGACCACCACCCCGGTCTGCCAGTCCAGAGGCACTGTACCCGACTGCCACGCGATGCTGCAGAGACGTGTCAGCCAAGACAGCCCCACAACATCCAGAGACTTGAGGTACTCGGGGCGGATCTCATCCATCCCCGGTGCTTTGCCACCGAGGAGCGTCCGGACTACCTCAGTGACTTCGGCTTGGGTGATGGATGGTTTGCCAGAATTTCTTCGAGGCCGACCGGTAGTCCTCCTCCATGGCCTCCCCGAACTCTTCCCAGACCCGAGTTTTTGCTTCCGCGACTGCCCATGCTGCTGCACACTTGGCCTGCCGGTACCCGTCAGCTGCCTCAGGAGTCCCCTGGGCCAGCCAGGCTCGGTAGGACTCCTTCTTCAGCTTGACAGCAACCCTTACTTCTGGGGTCTACCACCGGGTTCGGGATTGCTGCCGCGACAGGCACCGGAGACCTTACGGCCACAGCTCCGGACAGCCGCGTCAACAATGGAAGTGGAGAACATGGTCCATTCGGACTCAATGTCCCCAGCCTCCCTCGGGATCTGGTCAAAGCTCTCCCGTAGGTGGGAGTTAAAGATCTCCCTGGCAGAGGGTTCCGCCAGACGTTCCCAGCAGACCCTCACAATACGTTTGGGTCTGCCAGGTCTGTCCAGCTTCCTCCCCCGCCAGCGGATCCAACTCACCGCCAGGTGGTGATCAGTTGACAGCTCAGCCCCTCTCTTCACCCGAGTGTCCAAGACATACGGCCGGAGGTCAGATGACAGGACCACTAAGTCGATCATTGACCTCCGGCCTAGGGTGTCCTGGTGCCACTTGCACATATGGACACCCTTATGCTTGAACATGGTGTTTGTTATGGACAAACTGTGACTAGCACAGAAGTCCAGTAACAAAACACCACTCGGGTTCAGATTGGGGAGGCCGTTCCTCCCAATCACACCCCTCCAGGTAACACTGTCGCTGCCCACAGCGACAGTGTTGAAGTCCCCCAGTAGAATGACGGAGTCCCCGGTTGGAGCACTCTCCAGTACCCCTCCCAGGGACTCCAGGAAGGCTGGGTACTCTGCACCACTGTTCGGCCCATAAGCCGAGACAACGGTGAGAGTCCTATCCCCGACCCGAAGGCACAGAGAAGCGAACCTCTCATTCACTGGGGAAAACTCCAACACATGGCGGCTCAGCTGAGGGGCTATAAGCAAGCCCACACCAGCCCGCCGCCTCTCACCGCGGGCAACTCCAGAGTAGAAGAGAGTCCAGCCTCTCTCAAGGAGTTGGGTTCCAGAGCCCAGACTGTGCGTGGAGGTGAGCCCGACTATTTCTAGCCGGTACCGCTCAACCTCCCTCACCAGCTCAGGCTCTTTCCCCCACAGCGAGGTGACATTCCATGTCCCCATGGCTAGAGTCACCATCCGGGGATTGGGTCACCGGGGCCCCCGCCCACGACTGCCACCCATATCCCACTGCACCGGCCCCTTCTGAACCCTCCCGCGAGTGGTGAGCCCACGGGAGGGCAGGCCCACGTTGCTTGTTTGGGCTGTGCCCGGCCGGGTCACGGGCAAAGGCCCGGCCACCAGGCGCTCGCCTGCGAGCCCCAACCCCAGGCCTGGCTCCAGGGTGGGGCCCCGGTGACGCCAATCTGGGCGACGTGAACGTCCTTGATGTTTTTTCTGTCATTAGGGGCTTGTGAACCGATCTTAGTCTGACCCGTCACCTAGGACCTGTTTGCCTTGGGAGTCCCTACCAGGGGCATTAAGCCCCAGACAACATAGCTCCTAGGATCATTCGGGTGCTCAAACCCCTCCACCACGATAAGGTGCCGGTTCATAAGGTGTACATACTGCAAATTTGAAAAATACTGAAAACTTTGAAAATAAATATAAAAATATAGAATACAATATTATTTTTGGATGAAAGTGTAATCTTTGGCAAAAAAAATATTTTTTTTAGGTATTGTGGTCACAGGTACACAAAACAGGAGAAAATATCAGTCAGGCACCCTAAATGGAGCTTCTTTGTAACCTGTGTAGTTTGCAAAGGGGTCAGGGAAGTTTAACTGGATACGAAGAACACAGCAGCTCGGTATTGGCCTTCAGTTCCCTCTTCCCTGATGCCCATCCTGCCAGATCGTAAATTGCCGGTAGGCAGCAAACCGAAACTCTCGGTTATCGCTGCCCACATCTTGGCTGTCCTCCAGAGCAAAGATGTCGTTCCACGTCATCCTAACCAGATGCAGTGTACCCTCATCCAGGCAGTACATCTCCATGTGTGCCACTCCTTCCAGAGTCCAAATCCTGAAACAAAAACATTGAGAACAATACACCGTGGCTGGTGAAATTTGAACTTTAGTAACCATTTGGCCAGTGTAAGGTAAATGTACTTTACATTACAACTGTCATTTTGCTGAATTGATGCGCTAATGTTGTCAAAGGAATAAGCTGCACTAAAATAAACACTTAGTTTACTTACTTCGTCTCTTGACATGATGCTGTTCGCTGATGTAGGCTACCAACGTAGTTCCACGGAGGCATGCGCGGAAGTCTTGCAGTAAACAGTTGCGTGAACAGCAAACAAACAAATAACCGTGTCACAGCATCAGCTGCACTGCTGTGAAGAGTTCATGCGCGCTCCCGCACCGGCTTGGCTGATGGCTGCAGTTACCCAAACGGCCGTCGTGTCGCTATTGAGTCTTATTTCTTGATCCTGCCCTAAGTTCCTTTAATGTGTAGGGCAAGGAGCTGTACAGCAGATCACCACCAGTAACGTTATTGAGTTTTTTAAATTATTCAACTAGGGATGTCCCGATCCGATCTGTAGGATCGGGATCGGAGCCGATCTGGGCATTTTTCCGCTGATCGGAATCTGCAATTTTGAACGTGGACCCAAGCCCGATTTTTTATTTATTTATTATTATTATTTATTTTTTTTAAAGTTCCTTTAAGGAGTCTAAGTACAAGTTTAGGAAGGCGGTGAGAGAAGCTAAAAGACAGTACTCTGAGAAACTTCAACAACAGTTCTCAGCCAACGACTCTGGTTCTGTCTGGAAGGGGCTCAGACAGAAAACCAACTACAAGCCCAAAACCCCCCACTCCATCAACGACTTGCGCCTGGCAAATGAGCTGAATGAGTGCTACTGCCACTTCGACAGACTAAGGGGCAGTCCTGACGAGAACACTCTTTTGCGAAAATGCACATGTATTACATCGTTTTGGACAACCGTCCACATGGATCCTGTAAACGCAGCGCCTGAAAACACACTTTTTTGAAAACAGGTCTCAGGTTGGAAAAATCCGAAAACGCAGCCCTCCCGTTTTCATGTGGACAGCGAATCCGCATACTTTCCAAAACAATGACGCCATCGCCCCACCCCTCGACCTCTGAACCCCGCAACGTCTCATAACAACAGCAACAACAATGGTGGACTACATGCTCGTGTTTGTGCCGCAGAAGATATTGAGCCTTTCTTGCAACTTACTCGCCTTGTAGTTGAGTGTGAGTCTCAGCAGCAGTTCGGCCTCATTAACGGTCCACACGAACGATTCTTGTTTCCTTGTACTCGCCATTTTCATCTTCTTGTTGTGTTCGGTTTCTCCGTCTACTGTCTGTTTATTTACAGCGTGCAAGCTTAATGCGTATGCTTCGTCTCTTCTTCTCCGTTTTTGGTGAATGTTAAGCGCCACCTATAGGCCTGGAATATGAACTACAGCGTTTTCTGTCATTTTCAGTGGATCCGTATGGACGCAAATATTCTTGAAACGATGTCGAGGAAGAGGGAAGAAAAAAATATCATTTTCATACGTGTGGACAGTCTAAGGAGCATTCCTGACACCCTCCCCCGTGACACCCCTCAACAGCCCCACCTCACCAGTCCCTTACCCCCCAGCCCAGCAGGAGCCAGGGCCACTCCACAACTTCACACCTATGTGAACCAGCAGCTGGACCTGAAGCACTGTGCTGACCAGCTGTCTCCGGTGTTCAAGGACATCTTCAACACGTCATTGGAGACATGTCATGTGCCAGCCTGCTTCAAGTCATCCACCATCATCCCTGTCCCCAAAAAAGCAAGGACCACAGGACTAAATGACTACAGACCTGTTGCCCTCACCTCTGTGGTCATGAAGTTCTTGGAGCACCTTGTGCTGTTCCACCTGAAAGCCATAACGGACCCACTCCTGGACCCCCTGCAGTTCGCCTACAGAGCCAACAGGTCTTTAGATGATGCTGTTAACATGGCCCTGCACTTCACCCTCCAGCATCTGGACTCCCCAGGAACTATGCCAGGATCCTGTTTGTGGACTTCAGCTCTGCATTTAACACCATCATCCTAGCTCTGCTACAGGACAAGCTCTCCCAGCTCCACGTGCCTGACTTCACCTGCAGGTGGATCCCAGACTTCCTGTCTGACAGGAAACAGCACGTGAAGTTGGGGAAAAATGTCTCTGACCATCAGCACCGGTTCCCCCCAAGGCTGCGCACTTTCTCCTCTACTCTTCTCCCTGTACACCAACAGCTGTACCTCCAGTCACCAGTCCGTCAAGCTACTGAAGTTCGCGGATGACACCTCCCTCACTGGGCTCATCTCTGGTAGAGATGAGTCCGCCTACAAATGGGAGATTGACCATCTGGTGACGTGGTGCAGCCAGAACAACCTGGAGCTAAACGCTCTAAAAACAGTGGAGATGGTTGTGGACTTTAGAAAGAACCCAGCCCCACCCGCCCCCATCATCCTGTGTGACTCCCCAGTTGACTCTGTGGAGTCCTTCTGCTTCCTGGGTACCATCATCACCCAGGACCTCAAGTGGGAGCTGAACATTAGCTCCCTCACCAAGAAAGCCCGGCAGAGGAACCTCTCGTCACAAAAACAGTTTCTTTCCGTCTGCAGCTGGCCTCATTAACAAGGCCCGAATCCTTGACACTGACTCTTATACCCACCCTACATATATGCATTACATTAATGCACTCCTGTCTTCTGTACAGTTTTCCTATCTTTTCTTATCTTTCTTATCTTTATTTATCTATATTTAAAAAAAAAAGTGTTTTATTCTTGTGTGATTTTTGTACGACTGTATATTTTTGTGTGATTTATATATTTATCTTTTTATTTTTTGTGTGATTGTATAATTAAGCACCATTACACCAAGACAAATTCCTTGTTTGGGTAAAAACCTACATGGCAATAAATCTCATTCTGATACTGAAATCTCATTCTGATTAAAAAACCTGTCTTTGTAGTGTATTCAATTGAATACAAGTTGAAATGGAATTGCAAATCATTGTATTCTGTTTTTATTTACATTTCACACAACGTCCCAACTTCATTGGAATTGGGGTGTGTGTAGATAGATAGATAGATACAGATACAGATATATAGATATATATGTGCATGTGTGTGTGTGTATACATATATATATATATATATATATATATATATATATATATATATACATATATATATATATAAATACATATATATGTATACGCATATATATGTATATACATATATATATATATATATATATATACATATATATATATATATATATATATATATATATAGAGAGAGAGAGAGAGAGAGAGAGAGAGAGAGTTGCTTGGCAACGAAAAGAGCTTGACAGCAAAAGAAATGAGCTCCTGAAAACCTCCCACTTTTTTTTTTGTGTTTTCACTTTAAAATATCTGATTTACAACGCAAATTTACAACATCAAGTGGTTGGAAGGCACACTCAACCACTTAAAAAAAGAAACCAGACTTTTCTACGATTTCTAAGTATTTTTTTATCAAAAGAAGTTACTACCTAGCTAGCTGGAGGAAAAGAACTCTACTGCTACTGTGCAAATGACGGTTGGCTAGCAACAACAACAACAACAAAGGTCTGAAGAAATAATACAGCGAGGAAAACTTCAAAAGAAGAGAAGATTTTCCAATCACAACTGGACTGGCAACATTTTGGGGACATCACCAGGACAAGGACTGGGAAATAAGGTATCTCTGTCAAAATAACTGTTCAGAAACTACTAACAGTGAACCAACTGTCAGTTGAAAACCAACCATGCTACTAGAACACTGATAAACATATCTACAGATATATCAACTGTAGTAACACAGAGGCAACCAGGACAGATCGCTGGCTGTGAAATACAATACCCTGAACAAGTGATTACAGCACAGCAGAAGAAAGACTTCAAAATGAATGTGCTACGTGCCAACCCAGAAACACTGGTAGCAGACTTCAGCAAGAAGAACAACCAGAAGGTAAAATGCAACCTAGTGTTCTTCACTCAACATCCTGAAAATTGGCACACAGCAATATGTGAGCAGTTTACTCACATTAAGAAGAACGGGATAAGCAAAGGCAGACAGATTACTGCCTATGAAGATGCAGACCGCTCAAGTCCCATCTTAACAGTAAACATATATCACAATGGAACAGTTATGATCCAGAGATCTGAGAACAGTCTGGATAACTTTGATAACAGCTTCCAAACACTGAAGACTGTGGCGGCATCAAAAGTGTCTCCTCCTCCTCCTCCTCCACAAGCGCTCCAGACCAGGTCACCCATCTCCAGCAGACCTCCACCTACACCATACTCTGAATCACCAAAACTCTCCAGCAATCTCAGAGTCCTGAAGGAAGGTATCTCGGTACTCGAGCGAGAGTTCATAGAGTTCAGAGAGAAGACACTGAGCAATCTTCAAAGGTCTGATAACAGCCATTTAGTGGAGGAGATGTACTCCACAGTCAAAAACCAGAGATACCAGATAGATGAACTCCAGCAAGCTGTTAGAGAACTGGAAGAAGACAACCATTCACTGAGAGGAACACTCAAGAGAGTGATAGAGGAGCTGGCATTGGCCCACCACTCCAGCCCAACACAGTCCCTGCTCCAGGAGACCCAGCAGTCCCTGCACCAGGAATCCCAGCAGTCCCTGCTCCAGGAGATCCAGCAGTCCCTGCACCAGGAGACCCAGCAGTCCCTGCACCAGGAGACCCAGCAGTCCCTGCACCAGGAGACCCAGCAATCCCTGCACCAGAAGACCCAACAGTCCCTGCACCAGGAGACCCAACAGTCCCTATACCACGAGACTCGTGGTAGGAAACCAGAGACGTCTGCCACCCAGACATCTTCAGCCTCTCGCCCCCAAATTTCTCCTCCCCTCTCCCCTCTGGACACCACAGACCTGGGGACCCAGAAAAGGAGACCAGAACCTGCTTCACACAACAACACAGAAATAATATTTCTGTGTGAATCCAATGGAAAGTACATCAATATGAAACGTCTCTTCCCAGGCAGAAGATCCAAGATGATTTGGAGTCCCACCATCTCAGAGGCTATAAAGAAGCTGGCCACTACAGACCTCCAGGGTGTTAAACACATCCTGATTCACACTGGAACTAATGACCTCACACACAACAAGGACATACCTCACTCACTGCGACAGGTGGCAGAGAGAGCAACCTCAGTGGCCCCCACAGCCAGGGTAACCATATCCACTCTGTTACCCAGAAGAGATGTTCCTCAGCATGAGATCAACAAAATCAATGCTGAAATATCCAAAGCCTGCACAGGAATACCAAACGTCCAAATAGCACATCACGCAGAGATCCTCTACCAGCACCTGTATGACGGCCTACATCTAAACCAGAGCGGTGTGCGACTGTTCATCAAAGATATTAAAGATACAGCTCTCGACCGCAACAGATCAGCACCTCACATCACCAACAAGAGCAAATCCAACCACCGGAACCTCCACAGAAGGTTGCAGCACACTAGAGACACCACCAACAATGGCCGGAGCTTTTCACAGAGACTTGGACCTGCCTCAAGGTACTACGCCCCAGCCGCACCTCTCCAGGGACCCAGCCCCATCACACACCGCTGTACACCTCAGCCCCACCTCCTCAGGACTACAACACCACTGCACCACACTACATCCCCCCTCCACTCCCACCTCTTCAGGGACCCAGCCCCATCACACCGCTGTACACCTCATCCCCACCTCCTCAAGACCACAACCAAACTGCACCACACTACACCTCACCTCTTCAGGGACCTGAACTGCAGTTTGTTCTACATCCTCAAGCTCTCCAGGAACAAATTTGGCAGCAGCAGCAGCATCAGCAGCCAGCTCAGACTCGGGTCCAGTCTCCAGCTCAAAGAGACAGCTACGCTGCTGTAGTCACCAGACTCAACACCTCACCCACTGAACTGAGTCTAAAGCAGATAAGAGACATTGCAACACTACTCTATACTAAATTACTGAGCTAATAGAATGTAGAACAACACTCTGAATAATTCATCATCACTTAACATTTTATGTATTTATTAATTTTTTTAATCACATATTTTTGCTTGTAAATCAGTTTTTTTTTCTAGTGGTACACTAATCTGTTAAGGTAAAGGAAATACCATATTTTTCGATTAGTAGTTGGAACATTCAGGGCTTATGCTCTTCAGTTTTTGGTTTGAAATCAGCAAACCCTGAATTTCTGAATAATATTAGAAATGTAGATATAATCATATTGAATGAAACTTGGAATCAAAACAAAAATCAATCTAATTTTCCATACGATTATATAGAACTTATTATACCCTCTGTAAAACACAGCCATATTAAGGAATGGCAGAGATTCAGGTGGTTTTCTCATATGGTACAAAGGAGAATATAAAGATTACACCTCACTAGTTAAAAAAGGTACACATTACATTTGGATTAAAATTCACTCAAATATTCTGGAAAACAACAGAGATGTCTATTTATGTGCAATATATATTCCACCCTCAAACTCCCCTTATTATGCAGAGGAGGTTTTTGAGGAACTCCAGAAGGAAATTTCCTTCTACCAAAGTTTAGGGTCAATCTTAATATGTGGCGATCTTAATGCCAGAACTGGTAGAGAGCCAGACTTCATTAACTATGAAGGAAACAAACATATCTTCAAACATCCCCCTTTGTACCAGACTTGCATAAACACACAAAGACAAAGCTATGATAGCATGGTTAACAAAACTGGCAAACAGGTACTACAAATGTGTGAAGGCTTGGGTCTGTACATTGTTAATGGCAGAATCAGAGGAGACTCTCTGGGCAGACTCACACAATGCTCTGTGTTAGTTAGTAGTGTTGTAGATTATGCCATTACTGACATTGAACCACAATATATATAAATGCATTCACTGTATCACCGCAACAGCCCCTTTCAGACCATAGCCAAATAACCCTATTTCTGAATAAGTCATTGTCAACCACTGTAAATCCAAACCCTGAGCCAAGGCAATACATAAATCTGGCCACACATCACTTAAACACAATATTTATTCAATTGGCAAAAGAATCTAAATTAAAAATCTCACAAACTAAAAAATCCAGCATGAAACAAAAAGAGCGATGGTTTGATAAAGAATGTGCTATATCCAGTCAAAACCTGAGAAAACTGTCAAACTGAAAACACAGGAATCCAAGTGACCTAATGGGATGGCTTGAATATGTCCAAGCTCTGAAAGATTACAAAAGACTCCTTCATGTGAAAAAAATGCATTGTATGGAGGGAGAACTCAACAAAATTGAAAAAGCTATAAATGAAAACACCTTTTGGAAATTATGGAAAAACATCAACAGAAACCCATGTACAGAGACCAACCCAATTCAAAATAGCAGAATCTGGAAAAATTACTTTGATGACCTCTATAAAAATCCAGAGTGTCACGGTCTGAATCCCCACCAAATTTTAACAATAGACAAACTGAAAGAAATAGAAATGACAGTGAAGGACACCCAGTGTGCCCTTGACTACCCCATCACCATTAAAGAAATACAGCACAAACTCAAAACCCATAAAAATGGAGAAGCTTGCGGTATAGACAGCATTAACTCAGAGATGCTGAAACACAGTCATTCAAAACTCCAACTTGCCATGCAAAAACACTTCAACCTGGTGTTGGCTGCTGGATATTACCCCAGTGTTTGGAATAAAGGTCTCATTTCTCCTATATTTAAAAGTGGAGACAAGTACAACCCCAGCAATTACAGGGGCATCTGTGTTAACAGCAACCTAAGTAAACTCTTCTGTAGCATCCTTAACTCCAGATTAATCACATATCTCACTGATCATCATATTCTGTCTAGAAGCCAAATTGGCTTTTTACCCAATCATCAAACATCTGACCACATCTACACTCTCCATACACTCATCCAACAGCATGTTCACAAAAAACACAAAGGAAAGATGTTTGCATGTTTTGTAGATCTAAAAAAGGCTTTTGACACAATTTGGCACAATGGGTTATTTTTACAACTTCTACAAAATGGAATTGGGGGTAAAATATATGATCAAATCAGATCCAAATATTCTGACAACCAGTGCGGTGTCAAAATTGGAAAAAAAAGAACAGAGTTCTTCAAACAAGGAAAAGGGGTGCATCAGGGGTGCAACCTGTCTCCTATTCTGTTCAACATATATATCAATAAATTGGCCACTCTTCTTGAACAGTCCCCAAGCCCAGGATTAGATCTACAAGGCAAAGAAATCAAATTCCTCATGTATGCAGATGACCTGGTTCTACTGTCCCCAACAGAACATGGTCTACAGCAGAACCTCTCTCTGCTGGAAACGTTCTGTCAAACCTGGGTGGTAGATATCAACCTTGACAAAACCAAAGTCATGGTATTCCAAAAAAAGTCCAGGCTACAGGAATCCAAACATGTTTTCAGGGTAAGAGGAACCACACTTCAGCATACAATGGAATATAATTATCTAGGCATCATCATCAGTGCACCTGGCAGCTTTGACAAAGCAATAAATTCCCTCACAGAAAAGGCACTCAGGGCCTACTATAGCATCAAAAGCTCACTATATAAATTCAATCCCCCAATTACAATTTGGCTAAAACTATGTAACAGTGTAATCAAACCCATACTTACGTATGGAAGTGAAGTATGGGGCCCTCTAATTACCCGGAGGCACACCTCATGGGACACAACACCCACAGAGAAATTTAACCTTCAATTCTGCAAAGAAATCCTCAAGGTCCACAGAAACTGTCCAAACCATGCATGTAGAGCAGAGCTGGGACACTTCCCTCTCTCTCTACACATGATCAAAAGGTCAATTAAGTTCCAGGTTCACAAATTATTATTATTATTATTATTATTTTTTAAATGTATTTTTATTTTTTGCTAGCTAACAAGCTAGCATCATTGGCTTGGTTGTTGTTTGGTTGCCAACTGAAAAATGCTGCTAGATAGCTAGCCAACTGCCAACTGCTAACCAACTGCCAACTGCTCTACGAGCCTCAGCTCCCCACAAGGAACCAGGTGGAAAAAAAAATAAAATAAAACATAAAAAAAATAACACTGACCTGATAGCAAGAAGGACAAGAAGCTTACTTGCTTATTAGTTACAAGCTAAGAAACTGCCTTGTATTTTAATTTTATTTTGATTTATTATTATTTTTTATTTTTGTGTTTTTGCTAGCTGACTAGCTAGCATCATTGGCTTGGTTGTTGTTTGGTTGCCATAGCAACATGGCCACTGAAAACTACAGCAGCAGCAGTAAGGGACACATTACTCCTCCAGTTTTTGAGTACCCTGAGGATATAAAATCAGAAAATGGAAGAATAAAGTTCAAACATAGAATCCAAAGAGAATATCCAGAGACTTTATATACTGACCGCTTTAATAACACTGATGTTATTAACAATCTGCTGTTTTACACTGAGCATATCACTGCATGGCATACAGCCATATCAAAGCACTACAGCTTCTACGTCAAGAGAGGAATCTGCAAGGGGAGACAAATTCAGATCTTTGAGGATGAAGATAAGTGCAAAGAGAGAAGGATATTGACCATCAACTTCTACCAAAATGGTACAGTCATGGTGCAAGGCAATGAAGCTGCCCTTGGTTCCTTTGTACAGAGCTTTCCTACTCTGAAGAAGATAGCAGCATCAAAAAAGGACACAGGAAGCACTCTGAGCTCTCCCACCACCATACGCACCACAACAGCAGACAGCCAGGTCCATGGCAGTACTCAAAGCTTCCCCATACCTGAGCTGAACAAGCAGCATCCAGAGCAGCACACCATCAGCCTCCTGAGAGACAGACTGGCTCTGCTAGAGGTGGAGCTGACCGAGCTGAGAGAACAGCAACTCTCCACCAGCACCACAATACACCCTGACCTCCAGGAACAGCTCGGCCAATATAAGCACCAGATGGACACTACTACACAAGAACTCAGGGAACAGATCTCCAACCTGCAGAAGGATAAACAGGCCCTCGCCACAGAGCTGAGAGAAACAAAAGACATCATGAGAAGAGAAATAGCGCAGATGAGAGACGAGATGACGAGGGAATTATCAGCCGTCATGGTGAAACTACAACTACAGCACAGAACACAGACTGTAGAAATGCCCCCCAGCCTTCCAACTAATGAGCCCCCACCACTCAGTGAAGATACAACAGAGGAAAGAATAATTTCAGCAATATTGATTGGGTAGTAAACTGCTGAGACACTTTATTTCTGCCTTTCCCTTCAGAACAAAATTATTGCAAGAAATCTGTCATTGTATTATTAATGCAGACTCCCTGTCAGGGGGGCCACAGGGGGGTCCAGACTCAGAGTTACGGGGGCACTAGAACCGCCCCTGCTTTCACCCCAGGACCACCCACAGGGTGAACAGAGACATCACCAGAGGCTGTGCCTCGCTCCCTAATGTGCACGTTGCACATCATCCAGCCATAACTCCTGAGCACCTGTTTGACCACTCCCGTTTAAAAAAGCAGGCAGTGGGCATATTTACCAAATCACTGAAGGATGTGATACTGGGCCGTCAAAGCCTCCATCTCACACCAACCAGTGGAGCAGCCAGAGGACCTAACAGGGAACCTCATTACACACCGGCCCCTATCTAGAGCCAAAGACCTCCCAGACATCCACCCAGACCCGGCACACACCACAGACCCCCACCTCCACCATACCACCACTTCCAGCAGCAAAGGCAGACAGGCCCTGACTCAGGCTACTACCCCACACCAAACCAGAAAGTCTACCAGAACCAAGAGCCAGGTCCGCGGCCCCCACCCAACCCCGTCCCACAGTCACAGCAGACAGAGTCACACCAAGCTCCACGCAAGTGGGGCTTGGTGGACGAGTGCACCGAGGACGAGTGGACCGAGAAGGGATGAACGAGATTAAACAACTCCTTCAGTACATCTGCAATAAACTGAACTAGTGTCCAAATTTAGAGCAAACCTTATAGATATTGATATCGTCATTCTACAGGAAACATGGTGTAAAGTTGATACTGTTACCCACTGTCCCAACAATTATAGAGAAATGATAGTACCATCTCAAAAACACGGCAACACTAACAAAGGTAGGGAATCTGGAGGATTAATCATTTGGTATAAATCTGATCTGCATATTCATATTGATCCCCTAAAAATGGGAAAAAATTACATTTGGTTAAAACTAAAGAAAGAGCTCTCATTAACAGATTAGGAATTATTTATTTGTGCAATATATATCCCTCCCCCAGAATCTCCCTACTTCTCAGAAGACACCTTCCTCACCCCAGAGACAGAGATAAGCCATTTCCAGGCCCAGGGAAATGTGCTCATCTGTGGGGACACACATGCACGCACAGGAACACTTAATGACCTCTCAGATCCACAAGTGGACAAATACATCACAAATGGAAATATATCTAACACGTTCACTCTGCCCCGCAGGAACTATAGTGACCAGGTCATCAACAAGAATGGAAGAGAGCTGGTGCAGCTCTGCCAGAGCCTCGGTCTGTACTTTGTCAATGGCAGGGTACGAGGGGACAGCCTGGGTAGATTCACCTACTGCTCACCTCTTGGCCATAGTACTGTAGACTATATGATCACAGACCTTGAACCTTCCTCTCTCAGCTCATTCACTATTAAACCGCTAACCCCTCTGTCTGATCACAGCCAAATTACCCTGTTTATTAAAAGATAAGACATTAATTGGTACACACACAACCCAGTAAGCTGTACAACATCAGAAATGCATACAGATGGGACCAAAACAGCACAGAACAATACCAGAGAGCAATTGACACCCCAAAAATCCAAACACTTTTAGATAACTTTTTGAACTGTACTTACTCTTGTAATAAAGAAAACCTCAATCTGGCAGTTAACAGTATTAACAATATAATTAGACAAACAGCAAAAGAAGCACAACTAAAACTGACCAAAAACAAACCAAAAACCATAACAAATAAAAACTGGTTTGATACAGATTGTAAAACGATTAGAAAAAACCTTAGAACGCTATCAAACCAAAAACACAGAGACCCCCACAATGCTGATCTACGCATCCTTTACTGTGAGACCCTAAAACTCTACAAACGTACACTCAGACTCAAAAAGCAACAATATAACAGACAGCAATTGACAATAATTGAAGAGGCAATCGACACAAACAACTTGGCGATACAAAACAGTGACATATGGACCACTAATTTTAAAACACTGTATCACTCTGTTTAAATTAATGCAAGCACAGAGCAATCTTACATTCACGAAAAGCTGACTAAACTAGAACTAGCTATAGAAAATAATCAGAATCCATTAGACACCAATTACTGAGCAAAAACTCCTAAAGAAACTGCAGACCCTCAAATCTAAAAAAGCTTGTGGGCCTGATGGCATAATGAATGAGATGCTAACAAACATAGACAAAAAATTCCAATCGGCCATATTAAAACTATTCAATTTGGTTCTGAGTGTAGGTTTTTTCCCTGAGATCTGGAATCGTGGACTTATAACCCCAATTTATAAAAACGGAGACAAATTTGACCCTAATAATTACCGAGGCATCTGTGTGAACAGTAATCTGGGGAAGGTTTTCTGTAACATTATGAACACCAGACTTCTGAACTTCCTTACCAAACACAATGTCTTGAGCAAAAGCCAAATTGGATTCATACCAAAACAACGCACAACCGATCATATCTACACCCTACATACCCTAATTGATAAACATATAAACCAAAATAAAGACAAAATGTTTGCCTGTTTTATTGACTTCCAAAAAGCTTTTGACTCTATTTGGCATGATGGATTATTTTACAAAATTATTGAGAGTGGTATAGGGGGTAAAACATATGATATTATCAAATCAATGTATTCGAGCAATATGTGCAGTGTAAAAATAGGCAAAATGAGGACAGAATACTTTACCCAAGGACGAGGCGTCCGCCAGGGCTGTAACCTCAGCCCTGGACTTTTCAATATCTACATTAATGAATTGGCAACTACCCTAGAAAAGTAATCTGTACCTGGTGTAAGTCTCCACGATAAGGAGGTGAAATGCCTCCTCTTTGCAGATGACCTGGTTCTGCTGTCCCTGACAGCACAGGGTCTACAGCAGAGCCTGGATCTGCTAGAGCATTACTGTCAGACCTGGGCCCTGACAGTAAACCCCAAAAAGACCAAAATAATGATCTTCCAAAAAAGATCCAGATCTCAGGACATTCAACCTAAGTTTACAATTGGCACACAACAAGTAGAATACTGCACAAACTACACCTATCTAGGAATAAAACTAAATTCAACTGGACATTTTAATGATGCAGTTCATGAGCTGAGAGATAAAGCACGCCGGGCTTTCTACGCCATAAAGAAACATATACAAACTGAAATACCAACACGAATTTGGCTAAAATTAATTGAATGCGTTATTGAACCAATCACACTCTATGGCAGTGAGGTGTGGGGTCCACTTACAAAACATGAATTTACTCAGTGGTATAAACACCCCATTGAGACCCTGCATGCAGAGTTGTGTAAAATTCTTCTACATGTCCAGAGGAAAGCCACAAACAATGCATGCAAGAATTGCAGAATTAGGCAAATACCCACTAATTATAAAAATACAAAAAAAAGCAAATAACTTTTGGACACATCTAAAACTAAGTGACCCCCTCTCCTATCATTATCAAGCCCTGCAATGCCAAGACATGAGCAGCAGGAACCCCCTTACCCAACTGGTTCAGAGGCTGAGATCACAAACCTGCCCAGGAACACACCAGCTCACCAATCACACCCAACCTAATCACTAAACCATTAAAACAAAACTACATCACCTATTGGCAAACACAAACAAAAACACAGAGCAAAATGCAATGCTATCTTGCTCTAAATCGACCCTACACCACAGCTGATTACCTGAGCACGGTGACTGATCTTCAGCTAAAACCAACCTTGACAAAGTACGGACTGAGTAAACAGAGCCTTGCTATTGAAACAGGGAGGGTCCCTGCAGAGCAGAGGCTGTGCTGTCACTGCAGTCTAAATGAACCTGAAACAGAATTACACTTCCTCACCAAATGTGAAAAATGTAAGTATATTAGAGAAATATATTTCCCTAAATTTGAAATGCTAACAAAAGGTTCTTTCTCTAAACTATCCGATGAGGAAAAACTGCCTATCCTACTAGGGGAAGAATCAAAGAGCAGCAAATTAGCAGCAGTCTATGTTTCTGCCTGCGACACACTGAGACAGCGAGGGACACACACAGATTATCAGCTGACACACAGATTTATTGTTTCTTATTTTGTAGCCTTTTAACCCTCTGGACTCTATGCTGGCCATTTGTGTCCACCTCACTTCCTTTTTGTTGATCATTTTAGCTGTGTTAATGCATATGGAATGATATTTCCCAAGGGTCTGGATTTTTGGCTGATCTTTCAATTTTCAAAACCTGCTCTTTAAATATGTCAATATTATACAGTGTATCTACAATTGTACCTTAAGGCTCTATCGTGGACACTTTTGGCCAATTGAAACCCATGAAAACCACATTTTTTAATTCCTTGTGATTTACAGTATAAAATCATATAATTTAGGTAAAATGGCTTTCATTCTAAACTCAACACTTGAAAATTTTAGTTTTTAATGTTTTTTACCAGATTGTGTCATTTGTCCATTTTTGGGCAAGGGAGCAATTTCAGTTAATATTCTTAGTTTCCACTAGGGGCGTATGATGGCTTCCTGCACTCCAATGGAGCAAATGAATGACACAATTTTGACATAGGTGTGATCCTAAGGATGTCAGGTAATGATGTGTGTTTGTGCATGAAAAAAAAAATTAGTATTAGTAAGATAAAGTGACATAAATTACAGTGTATCATACCATACAAGTTTCTGTGAATTTCTCTTGGTACAGGTTATTGAGCCTTGAGTTTCCAAGGCAAACCTGGCTGTGATGCACAGGTTGAAAACACCTGTAACTTTTATCTTTTCATAAAAAAATGCCACACACAACTACACAATAGCCTTTACATTCTCAAATAGCTGCTCTCCAAAAAAAAGGATCACAGGTCATCTTGACCTCTGGCTTCTGGGGAAACAAAAACAAAGTCTGACACTGTTTATAAATCTGTCCTGGAGTTTTTGCAGGTGCAGTCAGTACTAATGCTATAAGTGAGCCTATCAGCTCCCAGATCCTTCTTTATCTGTAGGATGGCGAGAAGGTCATATGCCCTGACTGAAGCACTTGAGTATGTGATGGGCTCAGAGAGTAAAGATGGGGAGAAATCCTCTGCAGTTGAGGAGGAGACATCTTCTACCCAAGATGAGGATACGTCCTCTCCTGAAGATGATGGGACACCTTCCTCAGAGGATGACAGCAACACCACTGATGACGACTTCCAGCCAGTGCCTGATTCCTCTTCCTCAGGGGAAGAGGACGGTACAGACACAGCGATGGAGGCCGATCAGCTGATGGCAGAGACAGAGGGGCTGGCAGGTGAGTGGATGTCTTGTCATGGGAAAATTATGTGGTTTCCCACTGCTGAAGAGACCCTGCACCACAATCCAGTATCCACTGGTTTCACCCCAGGGCCCACCCTGTATGCAGTTGCCCATATCAGCAACATGAGGTCTGCCTTTGACCATTTTATTACAGAGGAGATCATTCAGCTGCTGTGCACCAACACAAACCTGCATGGAAGGCGAAGGTGTGAGGATTGGAAGAATGTGGATGAAGTGGAGATGAGAGTCTACATTGGGATTCTGATTCTGGCTGGCGTCTACCGCTCAAGACATGAAGCAACACATGGCATGTGGGATGCCAAGACAGGACGGGCCACGTTTTGTGCCACGATGCCCCTCTATGGCTTCACTCAGATCAGCGCTAACATCTGCTTTGATGACAGGCTCTCCCACCCAGGACGCTTCAGGAATGATAAACTTGCTGCATTTCGCATCCTGTGGGAAAAGTGGGTTGCTTGCCTCCCCCTCTTATTTAATCCAGGGGTTGATGTGTGTGTGTTGATGAGCAGCTTGTTGCATTCATAGGTCATTGTGGACTTTGACCAGTTGCGTGCACAGACCTTTTGAAAGGCAGGGGCGAAAGGCAAAAAAAGGGCACATACAGCAAGTTCTTGCGACTGAAGAGGGCACATTAGCGCGCATTTTGGCTTCGAAGAGGGCACTTTAGTGCCTGATTTTGTCACCCAAGAAGGAAGTTTATCATGTTTTAACCAGCCAAGGGGGCAGTTTGTTGTGTTTTGCCAACCAAGAGGGCACTTTAACGCACTTCTTTGCTCCCAAGAGGGCGCTTCAGCGTGCGTTTTGGCTCCCAAGATGGTGCTTCAGCGCGCGTTTTGGCTCCCAAGATGGTGCTTCAGCGCGCATTTTAGCTCCCAAGAGGGCACTTTAGCAAGCATTTTGGCACCCAAGAGGGCACTTTAGTGTGCATTTTTCAACAATTGGGCCACTCCCCGACCTCCCCGAGGGAGTTTTTATGTTTTTCTGCCACTGCACAAAAAACTAATGAAGCATAAAAATCATTGATACTGCTTATTATTGACACACATTTAGCTGCAATGATGGTTAAAGAATAATTCAGGTAGCATGTATTATTTTGTAAAAACATGCTGATTTAATGCTATTCTCCCTTATAAATCATCAGAATTATGTTATCTTATAGGCATTTAAAGGGTTAAAATTCTGAATTTGAATGAAATTTTAGTTTTCATGACCAGGACTGATGCAAATTTAAAAAACTGGGGAAAAAAAGTGGAATTATTTTTATATATGTATTAGTTTTATAGCATTTTAGAAATATAACATGAGGTGGACACTTTTGGCCACGAACAAGCTGAGAGGGAGTTTTTATGTTTTTCTGCCACTGCACAAAAAACTAATGAAGCATAAAAATCATTGATACTGCTTATTATTGACACACATTTAGCTGCAATGATGGTTAAAGAATAATTCAGGTAGCATGTATTATTTTGTAAAAACATGCTGATTTAATGCTATTCTCCCTTACAAATCATCAGCAGTATGTTATCTAATAGGCATTTAAAGGGTTAAAATTCTAAATTTGAATGAAATTTTAGTTTTCATGACAAGGACTGATGCAAATTTAAAAAACTGGTAAAAATAAATATATTAGTATATATATATATATATATATTAGTTTTATAGCATTTTGGAAATGTAAACACGTGGACACTTTTGGCCACGAACAAGCTGAGAGGGAGTTTTTTCTACTTTGCCTTCCCTGCACAAAAATAACAATGCATAATAATCAATGTTGTTGTTAATCAGTTACATATCTCAGACTGTGTTATTGATAATACAAGATAAACCGGTAGCACTAAGAAGATAGGCAGTGATCATTTTTGTGGTAGTTTTCCAACAAGCGCATTGTGCAAACAGATTGGCATTTGAGGGGTTAAAAAATTAAAAATGAATTAATTTTTTGTACTTATGACAAGAACTGATATTAATTAAACATTTTATGCAGTAAAAGCAGCAAAAAACATACAAAATCCCAAAAATTACAGACTCAATCTGTTGGTGGCCATTTTTGGCCACGAACAAGCTGAGAGGGTAGTAAAAACGAACAAGGCCAGAGGGTTAATTACTTTAAATGATATTTTTAGTTGACACAAATTGAGTGATTTACTGTAATTTTTTTATTTATTTCTTTATTTCTTTTGTTTTTTTTTTACCAACTACCTATGAATTCATTGTAAATACTGTTTCCCTTTATTGTAAATACTGCTTCCTTTTTTGTGATTATTATAACTTGCAATGCTTGCTTTGGCAATATGTACAATGTTACGTCATGCCAATGAAGCCATTTGAATTGAATTGAATTGAATTGAGAGAGAGAGAGAGAGAGCGAGAGATACAAAACAAAATATGTGTGTGTATATATATATATATATATATATATATATATATATATATATATATATACATATATATATATATATACACACACACACATAGCTCTCTCTCTCTATAGAGAGAGAGAGCTATGTTATTTATATCTCAAAGATAAATAAAGTCAGGTATGCATCATCAGAACAAATAAAACCTGCAAACAAACAAGCGCACAAACAAACAAAAAAAAACAACCAATCAAAAACAGAGCAGCAGCTCTCCTGCCCCTCCCCCCCCCCCCCCCCACGAAAACTGTAAGGGCCTCCGTCATCCCACGGTTCATCACATTTTAAGTTTTTGACATAGGTCATTGCGGGTCCTGGCAGGGAAGCACAGACCTCCTTTACCAGTCTGTCCAGGATCCTAGTGGACCTGATGTCCATCCTCTGAGCTAGACCCTCAAGAGATGTCCCTGCGTCATGCATCGGATGTCCCAGTTTGAGACATCCAGCTCTCTGCAGAGCACAGCACAGACTTGAGGATGACAGTGTTTGTGATGTTATCAAGTTATTGTATAGTAATGTGTAGGAACCCGGCCCATGCTGTTCTTCTCGCAGGAGGCCCGGCTGTGGGTCTGCGTGACCTCCCCCCTCCTCGTGAACCTTTGGTGTCCCTTATCACAAGGGTCTGCTTCCCCTTTTCTAATTCTCTCCCCTCTCAACCTCATGAAAAAATCATCTCTTATATTATAAACTTTGACTTCCCAACAAAAGCCTATCTGTGGACTAAATATCCCTTCACCCAATTTCCAGTTAGAAGGACAAAAGCCATACGTCAAAGATAACCACCAGCATCTGACTGTCCCATGTCACCGTGAAATCAAGGATCGTAAAAGAAAGCCATAAACATTTCCATACCAGCAGAAGTGAAAAGAGTCCTGATCTCTTTCCTAATCCAAGAAAGATACCAAGCCATAGTCTAACCTTTGCCTTAATGATATATTTTTCAACAGTTGGACCAGACCTACATTTTGATACGTTTGTAATCTTCCTGATGTAATCCTAACCTAAGTTATACATTTCTGAATTAATAACTGAATAAGTAATGTAGCCACAGTGCCACCTTGTGGTAAGCTTCGGTATAGTTCCCAGAGGACTTTCTATAGTAATGTAATCCATAATCTTGTTGATCTATACTTTTCTCTTTCCTCCGATATATGTTTTGAATGTATAAGTCAGCACCGTATGAACAGGTTTGAGCCATCAGTGCTGGCGGAGGTTATGTATCCGTGTGTGTTTCATGTATTATAACTGATTATTCCTTTTTCCTATTGAGCAATTTCGTTTATTTGCTTTTATTCATGTAACCGAAAGGTTTATGTAAAAACCATGGTGGATTTAGGTGAACAGTCAACCGCGATCTTAAAACTTTCATAAGGATAGTTTAATTCAGCAATAATTGATAAGTCCGTGATTAGATCTGTGACATCACCGGAGGAAGCGACTGGCCAAGCCGCCCCTCGGACCCGCCTACTACTAAGCCTTAAAAGACGGACACATCGTGTCCCTCTTGCTCTTGTTCACTCTTGTTTTTTTGCTCTTACAATTTTTTCTTGCACTCTTGTTTCTCCTGCTTTCTTGTTTTTACGATCGTGTTTTTCCCTTGTTTTCTTCTTACTTCTATACTTTTTGCTACGCCGCGTAACTCTTTTATTTTTCAACATTTGACTCCATGCCTTGCTTAGTTTTTGCGACCTGCTCTGAAGAATCTGAAACACTGGTTGCATATTCTTCCAAGTGATTATTTTCGCTTTTGAGAAAACTTTTGTTTTAAAAACGTAGGCAAGGGCGAAATTACTTTCTTTCGTTTTATATATCACTAAAGTATCGCATTCACATTCAGAAGAAGCCATTTTTGTCTATTCTTGTATTTATTGACTAAGGACGATTCGCCGGCCAACGTTTCATCCTTCAGTTATTTTTAAACAAGAAATCCGTTAATAAGTCAAAGCTAAATCTTCACCACTCCAAAGAGACTCTGACTAAGACGCTGATCACGCATCAAAAGTCCGGTACAGAAATCGAACTGTTCAAGAAGCCAGAACAGCACATCCAGCGGACCAGACAATTCGACATCCAGCTGAGCCCGACGAACTCAAACGGAATCCCGTTGGGCAGGAGAGTGACGTCACAGGGAATCCCACCGTCATCGGCCTGCGGCCAAACAGCTGTTGCATCTACAGCTGAGACGAGAGAGGATCAGAGGAAAACCCGCAGACGTCCCCCTCTACAAACAAGTAGGCTGAAATCTCTGCACACAGCTGGAGTCACAAAGATCAGAGTTGGTGTCTATAAAGCTTTGACTTTTACTTTATAAACTCATAGAACATTTCTCATATTGTACCGTTAGGATAGGAATTACTCCCATGATTTGTGAATGAACGGAGTGTTACACTCAAATCCACCATCGTTTCGAAGTCCGTTGTTCAATAATTTACTCCCACAATCTTCACCTTTTCTGTTATTTACTGTGCACATTTAATTTGAAGTGGAAAATCAATGGAGACGTGGAAAGAAGTCACTGCTTCAGAATAAGAGACTGATTTAATTGCTTTCAACTGTTACAAATACTACTGGTCAAAATTTACTCCGTTACAAGGAAAAGTAGCTCAGTCAACATGTTACTCGAGTAAGAGTAAAAAAGTACTTGCTTTTAAAGGTACTTAAGTATCCAAAAGTACAGGCTTTTAAATTAACTTTAAGTAAAAGTAAGAGTAAGAGTACATTTCTTATTTTTCACATCAATGAATTAGTATAATTTTTTCTAAATGGATTTAAGGACCTTTTAACTCTTGTTTCTGAGAATGAACTCTTTGAAACCACCTGCACTGATGTGCTTGCTTTTAGAACCACAATGTTGTATAAAGCCTGCAGAAACACCTATAAAAACAGATACAATGAATGGGATCACAGGAGGACAGCAGATGTTGCAGATGCAGATGTTTATTAACAATCATTAAAACTGTAACCAAATGAACCTGCACCGTCCAACTAACTCTCTATCATTTAGCTAAGTTGGGAACTGGAACCCCCTCAAAGACCAATGTTGTCCCCAGACCACTGGTTGAGAATGACTGCTTTACAAAAAACTACATCTGATGCAGCCATTGTCGCAGTTTAGTGTTGACAAACACAGTCGAGAGCGTGGCTACTTTGGTGGTATCCTTATGGGGAGGGATGACGTATTTCTGCTTTTACGTAGGTCCCAGTGGAGAGCGTGCACTGTGATAGGTTTCCTTCTTTGACAAACACAGTTTGTGTCCAATAGTATTTTAGAGAAAAAAAAAGCAGACCTGAAAGTAACGAGTACTTTTCAGCCTTCCTACAAATTAACTCGAGTAAAAGTAATAAATATTATATATTATATATATTATAATATATAAAAATTAACCCTTTTTCTATCAAGTGATAATCTCCTACAAATAGTTCCTCCAAGAGCCACCTGCCAGGTGAAGCCGCAGAGTCCCTGGTGTGTTTCAGACCCTTCCACGCTTCCAGGACTGAGGTGTAAAACGGTGTCAGGCTGGTAAGGTCCACCTCATCCAGCCGGACCAGGAACAGCTGTTTGCTGTATCCTAGTCTACTTACTCTCTGTAGTAGTTGCTCCGCGGTCTCCTGCCATCGCAGACCACACTGGTACAGCAGCCTCTTGATGGTCTGCAGTCTGATAGACACCATTTTTGCTCTTATATCCACCAGTCCCTGTCCTCCTTCCTCCACTGGAAGATAAAGAGCTGCAGCCCTGATCCAATGCTGTCCAGTCCAGAAGAAATCAACTAGATGCTTTTGGATGTCGTCTACCAGGCTCCCTGGTGGAGATAACACTTTTAACCCATGCCACAGTGTCGAGGCAACCAAATTATTAATAACCAGGACTCGTCCCCTGTATGACAGCTGAGGCAGCAGCCAATGCCATTTAGACAACCTAGCACACACCTTCCCCACTACACCCTCCCAGTTCTGTTATTGGAAATCCTGATCTCCCATATACACCCCGAGCACCTTCATCCCGTTCCTCTTCCATTGAAGTCCTGATGGAAGAACAGGCATCATGTTTATGTTTAAAGAGCTACAGTACAGAGCCTCACATTTAGCCCAATTAACCTGAGCTGAGAAGGCTCTTTGGTACAGTCCAGGGCTTTCTCTCAACAAACTCACATCAGCTTGTCAGGTTTTGAAAATGTTTACATCATCTGCATAAGCAGCCACTGTTAGAGGCAGGCTGAGTGAGCTGTTGGGCAGATGGAAACCTTTGAGTTTGTTCCTTATGTTATTAAGCAAAGGTTCAATAGCCAAGCTGTATAACTGACCAGAGAGAGGGCAGCCCTGCCTTATTCCCCTTTGGACCGGTATACGCTTACTCAGCCCCCCCTCTACTTTCACCATGCAGCTTGCACCATTATATAACAAACCCACCCATGATGTAAAACCTTCTCCGATACCAAAAGCACGAAACACTGAAAACAAATATGTATGATTAATCCTATCAAAAGCCTTTTCCTGGTCAAGTGACAGGATACCGATGTTTAAGTCTAACACTTTACAGATATCAATCACATCCCTCAATAGGAAAAGATTGTCCATTATTGTTCTCCCAGGGATACAAAAGCTCTGGTCCATGTGTACCATCAGTTCAATGTTTTGTTTGAGTCTGTTGGACAGAGCTCTTGACAGTATTTTGTAGTCCGTGCACAGAAGTGCCACAGGCCTCCAGTTTTTTAATGAGGCCAGTTCTCCTTTTTTTGGTAATAGGGCAACAACAGCGCTCTGGCACGAGGCTGGAAGCTCCCCTCTCTTAAAACACTCTAAAAAGACAGAAAGAAGATCTGGACCAAGGATGCCCCAGAACTGTTGGTAAAAGTCAGCCGACAGCCCATCTAATCCCAGAGCTCTTCCTTTAGCCAGCTGCTGCGCCGATGTGGTCAGCTCCTCTAGACTTAGCTCTCTATCCATGTCAGCCTTCTCTCCATCGTTGAGCTGAGGAAGCCCCTGTAAAATCTCCTCAGAACATCTCTGGTCACATCCCTCAGCCCCAAACAGAGAGGAATAATAATGTTGTCTCATTTCTGCTGGGTCTGTTGTCATCCTCCTATCAGGAAGACGCAGACAGGCCATAAGTCTTTTCCTCGCCTCCTTCTTTTCTAGATTGAAAAAGAAGGCAGTTGGAACATCCATGTCTTTAAGTCCGAAGAAGCGAGATCTTATGAGTGCCCCCTTCACCCTCCCCTGTAACAAAACACTCAAGTCTCTTTTCTTTTCCCCCAACAAGTCTTTGTTCGACTGAACATCTGTGTGTTTCTCACACTGCCTTATTTCCTCTTCTAGTTTCTTGAAAGCTGCTTTAGCCTTGGCTGTGGAGTAAGATGTGTACTTCTGACAAAAAACCCTGATATGTGCTTTTCCTAACTCCCACCACTGACCTAAAGAAACAAAATTCCCTTTCATTCCTCTCCAATTATTCCAAAACAAACAAAAATGTTGGCAAAAAGCCTTATCCTGAAGTAATTTATTGTTAAAATGCCAATAAGAGGATGTTTTCCTTGTTTGAGAGGAGATTAAAGTGGCCATGATGAGATGATGATCTGTAAAACCTACTGGTGTTGTGGAGCTGTCACTGAGTGTTGGTCTGAGGCTGTGAGAGATGTATATCCTGTCTAACCTAGCTGCACTCACTGTGTTGTTGCTACTGACTCTGAGCCAGGTGTACTCTCTGTCACGTGGATGTTTCACTCTCCGTGTGTCACAAAGGTCTAAAAGACCCACGAAATTATTCAGTATCCTGGATGACTTTGGATGAGGTTCTTCATTCATCCTGTCAAAAATAAAACATAGTGTGCAGTTCCAATCTCCCCCCATTATGATGTTGACAAGATTTAACTGAGACAGTTCGTCCTTCAGCTGTTCAAAGAATGTCACTCTGTCTGATCCTGTGTTTGGAGCATACACATTAATAAAAGAAAAAGTGATCCTGTCTATTTCTGCCACGACCACCAGGGCCCGACCTCTCACTATTTCTACTGAGGACAGGATTTTAAAATTCAACCCTGTTGAGAGACAAATGGCTACTCCCCCCTTAAAATTTGTCCCATGACTTAAAACACAGGAGACATCAGTCCATAAAGCCCAGTCAGTCTCAATGTCAGCATCAGAGTGATTTTCCTGAAGAAGCATTACATCTATTTTCTTCTGCTGAAAAGTCTCTTTAATCAGTGCTCTCTTCTGTTTATCCCTCCCTCCATTCATGTTTAAAGATCCCACCCTAAGCCCATCCATGGAGAGGGAAAAAACAGAGAGAAGCAGCAGCAGCAGCAGCAGCAGCAGCAGACAGTCAGCCATAAGAAACACCCTGTGATGCATGACTTTGTTTACATGACCTTCCCTTTCTGAGAACAGCAGCAGTCTTTTTTAGTGTGGTGACATGTTTCTTCAACCTGTAGCGTTTCTTTTCGTTCAGGGCATTGAAGCCAACCCGTTTTTGTAAAATTATAGCTGAAAGCACAAATTTTCCAGTGTCCTGAAAATAATCTTTTACTTTAACAGACTTACCAAAAGTCTCATCTAGAAAGCCATTGATCTCCTCCAGAGAGTAAAGGTCATTATTCAGGTCCTGATCAGTCCCAGGGAGCCGGCCAGTGTCTTCCTCTTCCTCTTCCTCCTCCTCCTCATCTTCACTCATAACCTGACTACTGCATAACGCCTTTTCCTCTGTGTCCTTCCTGCCCTGCTCACAAGTAGACGGCTCTGCCACATCCACCCTGTCAGCGGACCCCCCGTCCTCTGCAGGCCGAGCAGACCCCCCCTGGTTTCCCACAGCGGGCAGCTGACTGCCCGGTCCTCCGTCATCGGAGGCCGCTATGGGTGTCCCGTCACCGGCACCCCGGGCCGACACAGGAGCCATCACAGCGGCCAGCAGCGCATCAGCGCCTCCGGCGCCGGTGCTCCCTGCAGCCGAAGCTGCGGCATTAGCATCGGGCTGCCTGTGCGGACATAACACACGTTTGTGGCCGACATCTCCACACTCAAAGCACTTCATCTGTCCAGCGCTGGCATACATCATATAAAACCCCTCTCCATACTTGACCCTGAAGGACACGTCCAGGCTCTGTGAGTCCAAAAACATAAACACCTGTCTTCTAAGAGACATTACGTGTTTCAGTTTAGGATCTTTACATCCCAAACCGACTGTTTTAAACCCGCTGGCGAACTTCCCAAACCTCCGCAACTCCTTCTCCAGCAGTTCATTTGGGATGAACGGCGGGACACCGGACACAGTAACCCCCAATTTCCACTGGATACGTGTCCGCTGCGTTGCTGCTCCGATCCGGTTTTGCTCCGCCGTCCGCCGTCCAGCAATCTCCACCGGTTGCGGTTTGAGTCCGCTGCGGCGCAGTACGGTAGACAGCTGGCTCACGAGGCAGAGGAGTTCCCGCGATAATCACATGATCACTCACGACCGCAGTTATAGGTCTGTGTTATTAAAATCAAGAACACGAAGTGTTTCTGACCGAGGGAATAGCAGAAAAGCTTGTGTTTGTCTCTTTTTTTGAGATTTATGTACTGGTGTCAACACCGAGTGTTTTATTTTGAAAGGTAACCGGATGCTGTTTGTTATTTTAGCGCTTGACTTCCTGTCTGCTCGGTGCTAAATTCAGCTGAATTGCTGCGTCGCGCTCCGGCATCCGCCAGATATAGGAGTCCTGCGTATCTGTGCCGGAGGGCTCCGGACTGCCGGAGCTGGGACGGAGCAGATACGCAGCGCAGCGGACCTGGTGGAGATTGACACATTGACTAAAGTGAAACGTATTTGCTCCGCTGGCCTGGCGGAGACGCAACGCAGCGGAGACGTATCCAGTGGAAATTGGGGGTAACTCTGGTGGTCGGCACCGCCAGAGGAGAGACCTGGACAAACACGTCCTGAATCACCACCCCACTCTCCACCAACTTATAAACACACTGCTCCTGTTTCTCAAACACCACCACGGCCTTGTTCATGCGGGAGGCATAAACCAGTTGATCGTGCCCGACCACCTCTCCCACAGCCAGCAGCACCACCTCCATCAGCACACCGGACCCAGGGACCAACCTCACGCCGTGTTGGAGGGACAGAGACGACGTCTCGGCGGACGCCATCTCACCCACCTGGGCGCCGACTTTCGGCTCTTTTTCAAACTTCAACCACTAATAACAAAAGTAAACCTTACCTGTACATGCACAATAAAGAGGAAGGAAAAGAAAAATAAAGTTTAAGCCAACAGAACAAAAGAGAAAGAAAAGTTTGGGAAAAACCGCAAGCGTCCACACCGCAGGCAGCCTCACTCTCAAAGAGAGAGAGAGAGAGATACAGATACAGATATATAGATATATAGATATATATGTGTGTATATATATATAGATAGATAGATAGATAGATAGATAGATAGATAGAGAGAGAGAGATACAAAACCAGTCCAAATATCAACTCATGCTCTATAACAGAACATAAAACATTTTTAAGGCTCCATATGTTGGATAACTCTTCCACATTATTTGTGGTTCTGTAAAAACTGAAATCAATGTGTAATCTGGCCTTAACCATTATAACAAATAAGGTAGCTGCATCAACATCCAGAGTGTTTTCTAATTTAGTCCTTCAACTGAGGTAGATCGCCATTTTAGCTTGGCCCAAAATAAAATTAATCAACTGACATTTCAATCTCTTCTTCTGTAGGTAAGGACAACCTAAAATGAACATTTCCCTAGAAAAAGTGTTTCCGAGCATCGTGAACATTCGCTGCAGCAGCTGAAACAAGGAGTCCAGTCTGCCACAGTCCATGAAGCAGTGAAACACAGTTTCTCTCTGTGGCCAGAAAGGACACTTCTCATTTACATTTGGGTTAATTGCAGAAATAAAAGCGTTCACAGCTACGATCCCGTGGAGAATTCTCCACTGCAGATCTCCAACTCTTTTGGTTATCGGTGGTTTATACAGTGCTCTCCACGCAGGTCTGACCTCATCATTGAGCCCTAGATGAGCTCTCCAAGGGGTGTCAGTCCGACCGCTGAGCTTGTCCTTGTTCAGAACCTGAACCAACAGTTTGTACATGGTTTTTCCTTTCATATCATTTAGCCTGTTAGGTGGAGTGTTGCTGGACTCCAGCAGTCGACCAATGCAGTTTTTAAAATCAGGAACAAGTGTCAGTGCAGGGAAGGGATCATCATTGTTTGGCTGACGGTGTCTGTTACAGTGAGCTGTTAGTAAAGAGAGTTCAGTCTGTGCTAGCTCACATCTCCAGGTGATGAGCAGGTGAGTTATGAACCTGACAGACCTAACTCCCACACGAGAGGCCAGAGCTGCAGCGTTGTTCAGACCTGGTCCACATAGTTGCACCACGTGTCCCAGCGTGACGACCCCCGCCGAGCGAAGCAGCTGCAGCACAGAAGGTCCCGCTGTGCGCTCCACGTTGAAGCGGGTCCCATGCACCACTGGCTCTTTCAAAAGCCAAAATAAGGAAACACAGTTCTTGCACTTAAAAGAATCATCACCAAGATACACACCAAGATATTTAAAACCTCCCTTGTTCCATCTTAACCCCTGAGGTAGAATGAGCTGTCTGCTTAACTCATCACTGGTTGCTAAAGCTTCACTTTTTCCCCAGTTGACTTTAGCAGAGGATACTGTACCAAACACATCAGCAGTTTCAACAAGGACATCAATATCGCAACAAGTCCTCCAATCCAAAACGACCGAATAAGTCGTTTGTTCCTTCCCTCTAATACGACCCACAGGAGCGTTTTCTAAATTAGCGCCTCTACTGGTGGCAGGAGATATACCACAAATACTTTTCGCCTCTGTGCATTGTCGGATCAACGCCTGATGGTCTAATAAAGGTAAGTAGCCAGTATATGGTGATTAAAAAAAAACAAAAAACAATTTTAGAACAACAGAATATAGTCTGTGGGTTTTGTGTTGTTTCGGCGTCTAGTAACGTTATAATACCTAATTACGTTATGTTTACCTAGGATTGGAATAACATTATAAGAGCTAACGTTAACGTTAGCTAAATTAGCTACCATGGTAATTATATAACCGGTAAGTTATGTGACATTCAACTATGCTTATGTTAACATCCGTTTTTACGATAGCTTATCAATGAGATCGCTTATTGTTAACGTACAGGTAAAGTTTTATAATTTCCAAGGACCGCCAAGACGTTACGTTAACGTTAACGTTAGCTTAAGTTAATATAGATAACGGTGTCTTACGTTATGTGCTTTTAAACCCTCCTAATTTCACAAATGGTTTGCTAAAAATATATCGATTTTAGATGATGTCAAGACACACGGGTAAAAAGCCAGGACTAAAGGTTGAAGACAGACAAAACAGGTGTTCAACTACATTTTATGACCCATCGGTTTCTGTAACCTGATGTCGATATTTGGCCAATGCAAACGCTGTTATAATGCATCACGTAACGTTGACTTTATTTACCAAACACGGTACTGGTTTTGTATAAAGTACACGTTTTGATGGGATGTTTGATTTTGGTGTTGATTCTATGATGCAGGAGCATCAAGTAATTGATCGACCAGATATGGTCAGGTGAGGGTGGTCCTATGTGTGCATGCTTTTAGGATTATTTATTTGTTAGAATACCACCTCACGTATATCATTCTCAATAGGTATTTGTTAATTCTATAACAAGCATTAAACAGGCATTTATTTTTACATTTGATCTTGGATCTCTTCTAGAGTCCCCTTCCTCTAGAAGATTACCACAAATACAGTTTTTCTGTAATGACCCAAAGGTACCTTTTTACCTTTGGGTATTCAACGTTGGAAAACGGCTACTTACTTGTTGTACCCCTTTGGATATTTAACCATAGAATTATGTGACTTTGGTTTAGCACCACAAACAAAATACTGGGAAGGTACATCCTTTCAAAGATCTAACTACTGTAGCAGGTCCTTTGAAAGCCTGTCAACATAAGAAAATTAAGTTCTTATCCCCTGATAACTCAGTATGCAGTGTTCTAAGCATTATTATTTTTTCTTTCTCCAGATGCCTACTCAAAAAGAATGTCACGCTTGCAATAAAAAAATTGGGGTAGCCAGCCAGACGTGTCAGCACTGTGGTGCTAAGCAGCCGCACAAGCAAAAGCTGGAGAAACAGAAGAAGAAAATTGCCCAGGACTGGAAAGACAGGCAGAAAAAAAACTGCAGTGTCAATTAAGTATACGATGCAACAAATCTACTGGTAGGTTTCTGTCTTCCAGACAGTTATCACAAAATAGTGTGTAAATAATAGCTCATCTTTACATTTACATACACATTGCTATATTGCTGTTACGTAATTGAGATCTTCAGCATTCCAACATTCATCCTTGTGCAAGACAATTCTGAATTTGAACTTTGACTTGGGTCTCATGCACCCCAGACTCAGTCCCCTGTTTTGTTTATAGTTTAATGCAATGTTTTTTTTCTTTTACTTTCAACTAAATCAACATAAAAAGTAAGTAAGTTAGGAAGTGACTTCACCACTCACTGTCTTGATTATAACATTAAATGCTGAGCGCCATCAAATTAGGACTAACATTCCTAACCTTAATTAGTTGGAGAGTTAATTTTTCAGTCTGGAAGGACTATGACAGGAATGTTTGGACATTAAAAGATAGGCTTTGTTGTTAAATGTTATTTTTCTCTTGTCTCTGACTGAATTCGAATAGCTTTTTTTGCCAAGTTTATTTTTTTTACATTGTTACTAAGAAACTGTATATAGTTACTTCACTCTGACTTTTAATGCATAGCTTATCTGTCTAGGTATCAAAGCATAACACATTGTTTGTCTTAGTACTCTGAACTTGTTGTTATGTATCCAATTTATGATGATTTTGTGTCAATTTTGTTCCAGCTCCACAAGTGGGAACTTTTAGAGCGACATCCAATCCTCCTCCTTGCCAGGAGAACTACAAATGGTTTCTCTGCTGAGTGCTTCTGTCCATGGCAAATGGACACAGAAGATGCAAAAGATGCCCTTGTCACAATAAAGAGGATTTATGAAAGTCTTCTTAACGGTAACATACACAAATGCTATACTTTCACCCGAGAGTCATTTGAATGACCTGCTAATTAAAAAAGACATTAAACTTTACATACATTATCATATGGAAAAGCAAAGTATATTTTTTCTCACTTTAAGTTAAAATGTATACCTGGTCCTCACAGTTTGATGTTGAACATTTTAGTCTTGATTTATTTCATAGTGGTAATATGTCTCTTTCAGTGGTGCTGACATGTTCTTGAACAGCAAGTAGTTTTGTGCTCTTATCACATCTCACACACCAAATAATAGTATCTGTCCAGTAACAGACCCCAAGATGAAGGACATGACTTGTCTCCATCACTCTGAATAATTTTCAGACATTAATGTAAATAGTTTTCCGTGGGAAGTAAATAGTGCCACTGAAACAGTTCAGGATAATAATGTAATATCACACTTTTAATAATTTCTTGAACAGATCCTTGTTGGTATCTTTCACTTTGACTGATACTTTTGTTGTAGCTAAGTAGTACCACTAGTAGTGAATGGCTGCACTGAATATTCTCAGACTCCACACTGAAAAGATTCACAAACCTTTGTCAGTTTGTGATTGTCAACTTGCATGTTCAAAATAGAACTGTATGTAGCCTACCAAGACTCAGGTCTTGCTGGGAAAATAATTAGGACTATGACTACTCATACAGTCGTATTTTTCATTAATCAAAAAATCAATGTAGTTTAATGAGAAGATTATGGTTACTCTATTCAGCTCTGCATTATACTATTATAATATGATCTTACTGTATGAACTGTAACTGTATATAGCACTATATATTTTTGGTCATTTAATTCCACATCATCAGGTATTTCTTTGTGCAGCTTCAATAGATTTGATATGTGATTGTTTACAACTGCTTATGCCATGTCCACATCACAATTTCTTATTCCCAAAAGTGACTATGGCAGTTGAACCACCAACCAGGATGACTCCAGCAGAAAACAGTGAGGCTCCACCATTGGACCACGATGTCTTCCCCTCTGACACTGCAGCTGACCCAGCATTGGATTCAGTGCCCTCACCTCTGCTGACCTCAGAGTCTGACACTGAATTCACTCTTGAACTCGTGCCTGTGTCTTCCTTGACCCCTCTCGTGTCCTTGTCCCACGTTCCTCCTGTGCCCTCTACCTCTCATTCCTCCCCCACCTCCCTGACTCCTCCTGTGTCTTCCTTGACCCCTCTCGTGTCCTTGTCCCACGTTCCTCCTGTGCCCTCTACCTCTCATTCCTCCCCCACCTCCCTGACTGTGCCTGTGTCTTCCTTGACCCCTCTCGTGTCCTTGTCCCACGTTCCTCCTGTGCCCTCTACCTCTCATCCCTCCCCCACCTCCCTGACTGTGCCTGTGTCTTCCTTGACCCCTCTCGTGTCCTTGTCCCACGTTCCTCCTGTGCCCTCTACCTCTCATTCCTCCCCCACCTCCCTGACTGTGCCTGTGTCTTCCTTGACCCCTCTCGTGTCCTTGTCCCACGTTCCTCCTGTGCCCTCTACCTCTCATCCCTCCCCCACCTCCTTGACTGTGCCTGTGTCTTCCTTGACCCCTCTCGTGTCCTTGTCCCACGTTCCTCCTGTGCCCTCTACCTCTCATCCCTCCCCCACCTCCCTGACTGTGCCTGTGTCTTCCTTGACCCCTCTCGTGTCCTTGTCCCACGTTCCTCCTGTGCCCTCTACCTCTCATCCCTCCCCCACCTCCCTGACTGTGCCTGTGTCTTCCTTGACCCCTCTCGTGTCCTTGTCCCACGTTCCTCCTGTGCCCTCTACCTCTCATTCCTCCCCCACCTCCCTGACTGTGCCTGTGTCTTCCTTGACCCCTCTCGTGTCCTTGTCCCACGTTCCTCCTGTGCCCTCTAACTCTCATTCCTCCCCCACCTCCCTGACTGTGCCTGTGTCTTCCTTGACCCCTCTCGTGTCCTTGTCCCACGTTCCTCCTGTGCCCTCTACCTCTCATTCCTCCCCCACCTCCCTGACTGTGCCTGTGTCTTCCTTGACCCCTCTCGTGTCCTTGTCCCACGTTCCTCCTGTGCCCTCTACCTCTCATTCCTCCCCCACCTCCCTGACTGTGCCTGTGTCTTCCTTGACCCCTCTCGTGTCCTTGTCCCACGTTCCTCCTGTGCCCTCTACCTCTCATTCCTCCCCCACCTCCCTGACTGTGCCTGTGTCTTCCTTGACCCCTCTTGTGTCCTTGTCCCATGTTCCTCCTGTGCCCTCTACCTCTCATCCCTCCCCCACCTCCCTGACTGTGCCTGTGTCTTCCTTGACCCCTCTCGTGTCCTTGTCCCACGTTCCTCCTGTGCCCTCTACCTCTCATCCCTCCCCCACCTCCTTGACTGTGCCTGTGTCTTCCTTGACCCCTCTCGTGTCCTTGTCCCACGTTCCTCCTGTGCCCTCTACCTCTCATTCCTCCCCCACCTCCCTGACTGTGCCTGTGTCTTCCCTGACCCCTCTCGTGTCCTTGTCCCCTGCTGTTACTTCTAACCTCGCTCCTGTGTCCACCCAACTGGGTACCTCAGACTCAGTGTCTTCCTCATGGAAAAGACAAAAAAGGAGGAAATTGGACACTAGTGGTATGTGTGGGTTTGTCAGTCATTGTCTTATCACCATATGAATCCAGACTTTTTGATTTTGTACTGTGAAACAGTTTCAGTCAGAACAGTTTCATTTCAGCCTTCTCTCAGCTGAAGGAACAGGGCCTCTCTCATTGGAAGTAACAGTCCCCATTATTTTTCAAAATAACTTGAAGATGAATATGATATAAGGCAACAGTAGTGTTTTGATCAATCTTTAGTGACCCATAAAAATGTTACTTAGGAAAATACACTTCAGATTTGGCTATACACACACACACACACACCAGTGGCAGTTCTAGACCAGTTTTAATAGGGGGGGGCCAGGTTGGGGCCGGCTTTTTTGTTAGGGGGCACATACAACCCGGAAAAAAAGATAAATCCCTCATTCAGACAAAGCAGTGTTTACAATTTCAGCAATTTTGATTGGGTAGTAAACTGCTGAGACACTTTATTTCTGCCTTTCCCTTCAGAACAAAATCATTGCAAGAAATCTGTCATTGTATTATTAATGCAGACTCACTGTAAGGGGGGCCACAGGGGGGTCCAGACTCACAGTTACAGGGGCACTGGCCCCTGTTGGCCCCCCCCTAGAAACGCCCCTGACACACACACACACACACACACACACACACACATATATATATATATATATAATTGCTTCAGTTATTGATCTGTTTGTGGCTAGCATAAATAATCACAGCAACCAATTACTACTTCAACATGGGCATGAGTATTGTTTAAAGACATACTTTAAATGCAATATGAATCCTTCACCAAAAAGGACAAAAACACACAGCTGTGGTGTGTTGTGGGAATTCCCTCGTCTCAAAAATGTCATCCTTTTGTATCATGTTACTGTAACATCAATGAAAAAGGTCCTGTTCAGTTGTTTACAGTTAGCATTAATTTTGATTATCAAAAGTCTGAGTTTCAGTTTGGATAGTTTCTTGAATCATGTCCCTCATTGCAATGTTTACAAGATGTCTGTTAAACCTACAAATTATTACCATCTTTTAATTCATTTCAGAATGTCCCATTCATCAAGGGTCAACCAGTTTTCCCTACAAAAAAATACTGAGGGAAAGAATCAGGGAGGTTTGTTTAAAAAAGCATTAGACATTACTGAAACAATGATAAAAATACCTCTTGGAACCATATAATTGTCCAACAGAAAGAAGTCTTGATAGCCATTATTCTTTGTTTAAAAATAGGGTTTCAGTTAGTCGAAAGCCAGACTGCACAAACAATAATGAAGTGACAACACTTAACAAATATGGTTTGATTTCAATATGTGTTTGAAAACATTACAAAATATGCTGAATATTTAGATACTACATCATTGTTCATTTAGGATTTAGGAATTTGTGTAATGCTTCATGTAACAATGTCCAGCCATTCATTACGTACATTTGTACTACACAAATTGTGTTTTCAGTAATTTCACATTTTCTTGTCATCACATTAAGTTAATTAAAAACCAAAGATCGAAATTTTCTACATTTTCAAAATTGTATGGAAAGCATGACAATTTGATAATGCTTATATGTAAGAGTTAGACCTGCTGACTTATTATTTCACTTTATTGTGTGAATTCACTTGGACTTACTGTTGTATTTACAGTTCAGTATGTGTAATATTGCCATTTGTCGAAAGAACATTTGATTAATTTTACCTTATGTCTTTCTTTCTTCGCTAAGGGCCATGCCGAGTTGTTGGTGCAGTGGCATCCTTGCTCTGGATGGTGAGTATGTTACCTGAACTTTACTTTACTGTAGATGATTGGGCCTGGGGCAACAGGACTAACACAAATATAAACATGTCTACAACTTGTCAAGCAAGTTACATAGCGGTCAAATAATGTTTGTGCAATGTAGTGCATTGGATTTAAGGTAAAAATACAGTATACAACAAAAGTAAGTATACCCCTGTGCATTATCACTAATTGTTAAATGATTCAAAATTGTATCATCTTACAATAATTGTAGCATTTTAGGGTAAAGGGTATGGTATTTTATCTTATTTTTAGTTCAGAACCCAAAAAGATATTATTTGAAATATGGTGTGTTTAACTATTAACTATTGAATGAGGTTTTTAACTACTGTTGTGGTTGGTTTAAACCTTTTATAAGCTGTAGGTGTTGGGAGCTGCTCTATAATGTCATTGACTTGAGCAATGGGAATAAAGCTGATTCTGAATACAGAACCAAATCAATATTACTGTCAGTGTATAGAATTAAAACGATCTTCTTAACATACTGTGATTCAGAAAATGATTTCAATCTGCTGTTAAATCTTGAAGGCAGTTGTATAAGTTTTATGCCATATTTTGAGGTCTCAATACCTGATGATTCCATGTCTCATTGTAAATAGTGCAGTTGCAGCGTAGTACTCCAAACAGTTACAAACAATGTGATTATGTAAACTTTCTGTCTTACAGTGGGGCAAAGTGGAAAAACTCCTGGGAGCCAAAAGAGAATGTACAAATTTAACACCATCCCGAAAATGCGTGTTTGCATGTATTGTTTGTTGCTGTGTGTTCCATTCAGAATTGTTTATATGAAAATATTTTCATACATCGTTTTTTTTTATAACTGATTTTGATTTGTCAGATTAATTCCTGTAGTGAATCTTGACAATATGTTCATGAGTTCTGTCTGTTATGTCACTGCTTTATAAAGTGCATGAGCTAAATTTTCTGTATTTTAGGAGACTGGATATTTGTCAAATAAAACATTTTGAAATAACATACCTGTCGCTGACTGTGTTCCTTCATATATACTTGATTTTAATGATTGTTTACAATCTGTCAATTAATAGCCTAAATGAGTGTGCTTTAAAAAAGCACATAGAATTTCTGTTATTCTTACCAGAAATCATTTTGTGGGAGTGTAACATATATATATCAGTGTGCTTTATCTTAAAAACAAGAGAGAGAATGACTTCCTGATGTATTCTGAATGTAAAACTTTCCTTTTTTGGCGTATTTTGTCATCATTTCTTACAGCAGAAATTGTTTTCCACCCCCAGGATTTCCATCTATGTGTTATGTCTGTTTGCGCATCCATCCAACAGTGTCTCAGTGAGCTGAAGTCAATACACAGAAAAGAGGAAGAGTACACCCTGCTCACACAGCTAACTAAGTGTTAAATGTATTCACACTCATGTTCATCTACTGTCACATAACTTATTCATCATGCTTGGTCTGTGGAATAACACCTATAAGAACTAGGTAAGATAATGCCAGAGAGAGGCATCATCCAGATACTACTGTAGAATCCCTGTGAGCCCACAGTCAGCAAAAGTTTTTTAGCTTTACATCTATAATGTGTATTTGGGACAATTTTGGCTTTTTTCACCATCAAAGGCTTGTAGATCCTTTGAATAGTCAATATAGGCTATTACTACGTAATTCGTACTTCCGTTCCTATTGGAGAACGGAGGACACGCTGTCCGGAAGTATTTTTCCTCACGTCTTTTAAAGATATCCTCCACATACCTCAACATAAAAACACTAAAGTGTACTTGATTATTAAACAGTGCGATGGGTTAATGTTATTGCCATCAGTTTTAATTATTTCTCCTTCGATTCTGAGAAATCAGTTATTTTTGCCAGTTTTAGAAAGGGAAGTCTACATTACCCATGATCCTCAGCCACCGTCGCTATGGAGACGAAGCCAGTCCGCAATGCGTTACCAGACTGTATAAAATAGTGCGTTATCTGTTACAAAATCACTGCCTGATATCAGTCTGGACCCAGGCAAACAAAACCGTCATTTATTTCAAACTGATGAAGATGTTTTCGTGAAGTCGCCCCCTTCATGCACGCACACGCGCGCGCATGTCGAAGGCTCCACGCCCAGGGGTGTCTGCACACGAGACGACAGCCGACAGCGGTCACTCGGCCGTAGGCAAGGATCCCGCAGATCTCCCGCCCCTGCCCGCGTCAGACTACTGTTTTGGCTTAAATATCTGAAATAAAACAAACAAACAAACTTTTTAAAAACATGTATCATCTAGATGCAGTCTAATTAGTAGTTCGGCTGTACTAGACATTTCATATTTTAAGTAGATATATGATTTTACAACCCTATCTACAATTCTACTTTAGAAACCGGAAGTACTACAACTGTGGTGCTGATTTGTATCAATCTAAATGGCGTGGCTCTAGGGAATTGCAGTTTTTTATAATTATAGGAGTTTTTCCTAGAATTGGAAGTTGTAAATGCTGAATTGATAGTATACTGAGCAGTTTAAGATGATAGTAAACACATATGTGTAATCGGATTTTAAATATCTAATTATTAAATGGGTGATGATTAATTTGAACCATATTTGACAGCGCCCCCAGTTGGTGACTATACTCACATGATAGCTGAGATAAAGACTTCTCTAGAGCAGTTACACTTATGTCTGTAGCCCCTTTTTTGGCTGAATTATAGGCCTTCAAACTAGCACCAAGGTCAAGGTTCAAAGGTCAGCATTTCAAAGCAGGAGCCATGTAGAATCCTCATACTGACATATGTTACTCTCCAGGTCGAGACCTTTCCAATGATGTATTTGGTTTAGCTCCACAGCAAAGTTTTATTTTTTTTGTTTCCTGGACACACACTATCCAAGGGCTAGTTTCAGAGAGCACTTTGAAGGCGCAGTATATTAAATCAAGCTGTTTGTTTCTTTTTTCTTTTTTTGTGTAGAAATAGTGACCAGCTGAAGTCACTTTAAGAGCTTACAATACTGATGACAATCTAGGCCATTAATACAGGCTCGGGGGAAGGCCTGGGTTAGGTTAGTGTTAGGGTTACAACTGAAATGACCAATCTATTTTCATTCCCAGTTAATCAAATAGAAAATGTACTTAAATATTAAACAAACCCCACACCCTGGTCACAACTAAACAGTAAAACATGGATTTTATAATACTGCCTTTTAGTAAAATTGAGATAATCGCTGCCACATGGCAACACCATACGTTAAAGATCCCCCCCCCACAAATGTTGTGATGTATAAAAATACTCTGCTTGGAATAATGTGTCTCATAAAATGTCACCCATATACTTGTCCCTCATTGAAAAATCAAGAATCTATAAATATGAAAGGCATATGAAAATATGAAACCCTAAGGCGCGGCTGCAGGGGAGAGAGAGGTGGAGAGCGCTCAGGAGAGCAGAGCCAGGTGAGTGACTGACAGAGCTGGCATCCAGTATCTAATCTCTCTCTTCCTTTAGCGTGTCAGACCTCAGATGGAGCATGCACAGGGAGGATTGGAGCGGGGTTAAGGGGAGGGCCGGGTGAATGCGTGGTGTAGACCAGAGGCAGTGGACGGGCTCTCCGGCGGGCTGCCGGAGTCGGGCGACCGGGAGCCGGAAGCTGGACCTGTGGCGGCTGACCCTTGTGGTGCCAGGTGATCCTCTGCGAGAGCGACCGCGGCCGCGAGGTCCGGCGGTCGGTGGTACCTCTCCCACTCCGAAGTCCACTTCGGGTGACCCTCCACGAATTGCTCGAGCACGATTTGCTCGAGCATCCTCTCCTCCGACGCTTTCTACCCCGGCTGCAGCCGCCGGGTCGCAGCATCCTTCAGCTGCTGCGCAAACGTGAAGGACCGGCCAGCGGAGCCAAACTTGATTGTCCGCAACCGACAACGGTGATCATCGAGGGAGAAGGATCTGGTTCAGTACGGCTTTCTTAACAGCCTGAAGGCTCCCCCGAGCGGAGACCGGCAGGCCGAGGGCTGCTGTCTGAGCCTCCCCCGACAGTAACGGGAGAAGCCGCACGGCCCACTCTGCCGCCGGCCAGTTTATGAAGTGCGATGCCCTATACCGAGTCTGTTTACCTCCGCCTGCTCTCGGTTCATCGCGGCGATCTCCCCGAGCTTCGCACCCAGTGCCATAACCGGCTGAGGATGCTGCGGCCCCGTCACCCTTTCCAGGCTACCATGGGTTCTCGCGGAAAAATCACACACGCAGTACTGGGATCTACGCCTCTTTTATTTCAGCCCATTTACCACAATCTTGCAGGCCTAGGGACCGAACCCGGCTCGTGCGTCTTAATGGTATGGGTATTGGAACCCGGCCTCAGTGTATGTGCACAAAAGATCACAACATACACAATAACATTAACAGAAGTAAGGTAATAAAACTTTACATAGCCATATAAACAGGATGAGGACAAGGTTATCATATTGGCGTCTACATTTCACATTCATCAGTATGGGTACTGGAACCCAGCCCAAGCATATGTGCACTAGAGTATTATTAACATTTAATCAAGAAGTACAGCCTTCTACTGTCAAACTCTGCATGTGCATCCTTCTGCATAGTGAAGCCTAAACATTCACTTAACATTAACTGAACCAAAACACAACAACAGGGTAGACACGCAAGTATACAATATCTACAATTCATCCTCAGACACATCTGGACCGCTGTTGTCATGTTCACTTTCATCTTCATAGTCCTCGAGGTCTTCCTCCAACGTGAAAATAGAGGGGTCTGTGTCAAGTGTGTAGGTGTAGGTGGTAGTGACAGTGCTCAGTTTCTGCTGGAGAATGTACTGCTTTTGCAGAAGACAGCAGTGCAGTCCCCTGTATCCCTCTTCGGTCAGCTCTCTGGAAGAAGCTAAATTAAAAAGTGAAGAAAACTGAGACTGAAAATTAGGCAGCTTTTATAATGACTATTGAAGTTGGTAACATGTAATGCAGTTTGAATGCCCGACTCTGAGGCTTTACATTTTATAAAATATTTGTGGAACATACTATGGTTCTTGATGTCCTCTTTCGTCTTATGAAGGAGGTTGTCCAGTTCGTTCAACGCCTTTTTTAGAGACTGACAATGCTGGGTCATCTCCTTCACAATGATCAGTTTCTCCTCTTCCAGACGCCTGACGAGCATGACCTGATCAAAGAGTCGCCTCTTCAAGCGGAGGCTCACCACTGTTTTGGAAAAGAGAACTGATTGACAAAACCAAAACACAAACATTTTCCACCATAGGTCTAGCACAGTGTTCTTCATTGTATTACATACTGTATGTCATGAGATGACAAATTAGTAGGCAGATTTACTAAGAAGGACTAGTGTGTAAGATTTAGCGGCATGTAGCAGTGACATTTTAGATTGCAACCAACTCTCCTCACATCTCCTTTCCCAAGTGGTAGTCTAACTATGGTGGCCGATGCAAAAACATGACCGGCCCCATCTAGAGCCAGTGTTTGGTTTGTCTGTTCTGGGCTACTGGAGTGTAACATGGCGGCCTCCATAGAGGGGGACTCACAACCGCAGACCACGTGTAACCACACCAGCCCAGGACCCTCCACATACAGCATGTTCACCTCAACGATCGGCTGAGACCATATTCCCCCCCTCCGTTTTCAATATTAACATCGTGCACACAACATCGTTTTCAAAAAAGTTGTCATTTACATCAACCCCGCCGTCATGCACCATTATAACTATGCCAAACCTATGGGCAGCAGTGTAGGGAGAAAGATTTTAAAAAAAAAAGGGTTTTTCATGTAAATAAGAGGCCAAAGCGCAGGGAAATATCTGCGTCTTCCCTTGGTGTACACGGGGTGTGAGCATGTTTGGGATGCTCTGGATAGGCATATATCTGACAGTGTGTTAGAGTTCCTGCTAATATCCATCAGCTTCGCACAGCCATGCACATTTCAGAGTGGCCTTTTATTGTGGCCAGCCTGAGGCACACCTGTGCAATAATCATGCTGTCCAACCAGCATCTTGATATGCCACACCGGTGAGGTGGGATGGATTATCTCGGCAAAGAAGAAGTGCTCACTAACACAGATTTGTGAACAAAATTTGAGAGAAATAGTTCTTTTGTGTATATAGAAAATGTTTTAGATCTTTGCTTACCATCTCCTTGCGCTTCCCAAGGCAGAATTACATCCTCAGAGAGACTGCATGCTGCTTCTACGTCAACTTTCTCCTCACAGGCAGCGATGGTGTTGTAATGTAGTCCCTTCTCTCTGAGTCTCTTCTTGAGCTCACTTAGTCTCCTCCGTTTGCGTCCCCTTGTTTGGTTGCTGTCTGTAAGGTTAAAAAATGATTAGAAAAAAAAAAGCACGATAGATAGATAGATAGATAGATGCAATATCAAATACCATTTTGTCTATAGAGATCATGCTTCTTTCTTCGGAGGGAATAAATGATCTCATCAATTTCTCTCTGGAGCTCTTCCTGGCTACTGTGAGTTTGAGGTTTCTCTTGAGAAACAGAAAACAGGAAAAGCTGACCATTTAAAAAAAAAAAAAAAAAAAAAAAAAAAAGTAAGTATCACTGTAAACATGTAACCAAATGTATACACCAGCAACCATATTACATACCAATGGCAGCCCATTGCTTGACATCCCACACCCACTGCTCTGTGTCTTCCAGAGAGATGTTGAGCTCCTGCTTGAGACTCTCAAGACTGGCGGATTCCATTTCTGCTCTCTGTGTCGTCTATTTTGAATGATTAAAAAAAACAAACAAACAAAAAAGGATCTGTTAATGAATAATGTTTGCTGAATACTTTTTCATTAGTCAACATGTGTATAATGCCGATATTCAAAACTACAAGGAGTGACCATAGAATGACCAATGTAAATGTTCACATACAGTATAGACTTCTTACTTTGACAAATCTCTTTGCCAGTGTCTTGTGGAGACTCTCCACCTGCCTCTGGTTCCATCCCATGGCAAGAACAGTTAGCATATCTCCTCTGCCTGGAAAAACAAAACAGAAAGATGCAAATTTAAACCAATTTTACAATCTGGTACTGTGTCAAAGCATATAATTTTCTATACCAACCTGACTTGGTCATGTATTTTGTAGTCAGAGCTGCTCTTGAGAGGAAGCTATTGACCTGTTCCACCTCCTCAGCCAACAGTATTTCCTGCACCATCCTGGCTTCTGCCACCCCACCTCACCTGTATCCAAAACATAACAATAAGATCAAGAAATTTAGCATCAGAATCATATTTATTAGACTGTGCATTGTCAATTAAATTCAGTGTCATGAGCAAATTCAGTCTAAAATGTTCTGGGGTAGAATTACGCTGCAAAGATATTACAACTGCTGTTAGTTTAAGCTTTAACCTCTGTTCAATGAGTATTTCTATATTATAGATATCTAAATTATAGAGCCATTTCATGGGTTTTGAAGTCTATCCTGCAGGCGACCCTGCTGTACAGTTTCAAGAAACTTTACAGGTACATGGTTGCATATAACATGCCTAATAATTTCACAAATGTGGACAACCGTTTCTGAAACCTGTACCTGAAGTGATAAAAAAGAGCAATGTTTCCTGTGCAAGAGACTGTAGGGATATGTTCCTCTAAAAACATCCTATGACACATACACATTAACTTGCGGCACTGTACCTCGCATTTGCCAGTGTGAGCCTTGGCATGCATTACAGAGAGAAATGGCTTCATCACTGTAAGTGGCTGGAGCTCAGGCAACTTCTCTGCCATCTTCATCAAATACGGCCAATACCTGTAATGGGAAAATCACTTAATATTTGGGGTGCATCATAGCATCATGGTAAGGAGACAAACCCAGACCTAGGAAGTCACCAGTGCAATCACAGTAACCAATCAAAGAGCAACATGTAGCCAAATTAATGCTAATGTTGCCTTATATCTGCTGGATGTGCAAGTAGTAAATAGATAACACTTTAGCCATATCAACTTTCCAAGGCCATAATAGCTGAAATGTGTGATCGGTAGTCGGGTTGTTGTGCCTCTATGTGGCCTAAAAATACAGATTAAGACAACTAAAAACATCAGTGAAACTTCAGTTATGATTTGGCCATGGCAATGACTACCTGCAAGTAATGTCCATACAAAAGAATGTTGTATTGGCAGCTTGAGCCAGCTCCTTCTGAAGGAACATGGGGTAGGCATATATTTCACCACGGTAGTGATTTAAGCCTCGCAGCAAGACTCCATGTCTGCACACAGCTATTTCCAGGCCCTCCTCATCCACCTTGGCCCTGGACTTCTGTGATGTTTCTCTGCGGCTGTGAATGTTGCCGGCCCACAGACATCATGACCAGTCCTCTGAAAGTGGATACAATTTGTTACATGTAATCATGGGACAAGTAAAAATAATGATGGTTAAAGGATTGAATAAATCCACACTCATCATCTGACTTCTGACTTGGTCAACAAAGGCAGAAACTTTGGCATCTTTTGCGATGAACAGTCCATCAAAAAGAGATGGTTCGTCTGTCCTGTTAAATAAGAAGAATTTCTTTTATAACATAATCAAAAATCCATAACGGTTTTGTTGTTTAGTTAATAAGTCACCAATGTATTTTAAATGATTCCACTGACCCTTTGGACTTCTTGAAGCGGTAATGCTTTCTATTACCATCTGCAGATATAGCCAGCATGTCTGGTGTGCATGCTGGGCATTTAAAGGGCTCCACCAGGCACAGATCTTCTTTCTTAAAATTGCAGAAGGCAAACTCTCGAAAGACTCTGTGGAAGGTATCACCACAAATACCACCTGTCTGGAAAGAAGGATGGTATTAATTTAAAGTTTGGAATTCAAATATTTTGAGAATGAAATGAGAGTTCTTACTCGTCCTGTGCAAAGGGATCGATGTTCAAGCATTTTGAGAAATGCTTGTTGGGATATAGCTGGGCTGGCCAACTTCATCTGCTCAAATGATGTGAACACATCAAACTTGAACAGCATTTGACAGCTGGTGGTTGCTGGCCAGTATCTGTATCCAAGCAAGTCACCAATCCCTGGGGTCCATTTGCAAGAACAAAGTGGACAGCACACAGCAGGCAGGCACAGGTGGTATGGACCTGAAAACAAAATTATATTTACTATTTGATCAGTATCTGTACAACACAGGACAAAAGGATTATAATAAGCCATTATCATGCTTGACCTCACGTCACCTACTGGTGGGATATAAAAGTAGAAGGAAGTGATAACATACCGTTGATAGTCACCAAGACAGTCTGCTTTCCTGGGATAATGATGAAGTCTTGGTTTGGACCGCAGGAGCAGATTTGTCTTGGTGGAGGTATCGGAAAAGACACACTGCAGTAAAGAACATTTCAGAAATTAATATCAGTAATGTTTGGACATGTGGGACATAAAGTCAAATTAAAAACACTCTAAACAGTAACAAACTTCAGACATAGCTTTTGCCTCTGTACATGTAGTGCACATTATGAAAATATGCTGAGGGGACATCTAAATTCTTTGAACACACCTTGTTCACCAAGTTGATATTGGCCACTTTCATCCACCACAACTAGGGATGTGGGCGGAATAGGTTTTAAAAAGCCATCAATCATGGCTTCTCTGTCATGGAAGACATTTTTTCTGTGGATTATTGAGTCACACGATGAACAGAGAAACTGAGTTCCTGAGGGAACGCAGTCTAGGCACCGGACTACAGCATCAACTGTTTTGCACTGTTGACAGCAATGCTGGGTTACAGTCTCTGCAGCCAACTTGCAGTTTAACAGCTCTGGCATTGCAGCCCTGAATTTTTCCCCACAAATCAACTGTCTTCTGGTCCATGTAGACATGGTGGGAGTCTCCTCCACTTCCACTGATGCAGGGGCAGGGACAGTGACAGAACTCAGCAGGTCTCTTAGTCGCTGAAGATGTTGATCTAAATAAAACAAATAAATAATGTAAAACACAGTTAAACTAAGTATTTTAATAAAAACTAAAAGTTGTAGATGTTGGCATGTAGAAAATTACATTTCTCTGTATATGCATCATGAACATGGCTACTACATGCGCTTACCAAGACTTGGGACCTCTTGAGGAATTTCATTTATCTGTGACTCCTCAACTTCTGGGAGTTCCATAGTGCTGGCTGGTTTAACTGCAAACAGAAAATATAATGATGTTGGAAACATTGCTGCTGTCCACCAGCATTAAAAATTGTAAACAACAGTATAACTGTATTGTATTTTACTGACCAGATCGATTCCTCCTTACATGCTGCGGGACAAGGTTCCCATCCTGGTCCCTCTTCCTCCAGGAAACATTTGAGCCTTCAGTCCCCTTCTTATTTTTTTCTTTGAAGGCTAAAAGTAAAAACTAAGGTTATATATTTGCCTTTACTGGGGCATACACATCCTTTTTAGGTGTGTGCTGAAGTGTTTTCTTATAGATTTAGGTAAAGGCCATAATAGAGAAATAATTAATGAAAAATTTTACTTTTTTTGTTGCCAACTCATCTGCCAAGATTTTCCCCGCCTCCAGCCATTCATCAAATTGTTTGAATGACTCCGATGCCATTGTTAGATGTAACTTAAAGAGAAAAAAGAAAGGATAAAGCCAAAGTACATATAAAGAGAAAGAGGGAGACATAGATAAACACAATTTCTGTTTAAGCAGAAAAAGCCTTTCTGGCGCGCTGGCCACCAGACTCCATTGACAAAAACAGTAATTTTACCTCGCAGGACGCAGGAGCTGCTGGTGTACTGCTGCCTCAATCGGTTAGTTTGCTCGCGTTAATCTGTGACGAACTAACCCTTCAAACAACCAAAGTCATTGTTATTGTGTGAGCTTGGTGTTTTAAAGTGTTTTGTTCAGTTAGTTAGCATGGGAGCAACTCCTGTGTTGTGCGCGGTAAAAATTGCTGTTTTTGTCAATGCCTGCACTGGCATTAGCAACTGATTGGTAACTAAAACGACACACAGAACTAACTTAGTTTCACATGAAATACAGACAGACAATCACGACGATTACCTCAAATAAACATAACAAAAAAAATAAAATACACAAACTTGCCGGACTTACCAGGGATACGGCGTTCAGTGAAATGAATCGGACTGTCCCCCTCTTCTTCTTTGGTGTTTAACGGCAGTCGGCATAACTGTCCCCCTCTTTTGACGTTTCGCATTTTGATTGGTAACGGAGGTCAAAGGTCATATGATGACGACACACCCGAGAGACCATATTGTCGTTATTAACATGACCACTAGAGGTCGCTCAACTTTAAAACGTAACTGTAGGTCGTAATGAGCTGCTTGTACAAACGAATGGGGTCGTTTTTAGGGGAGGACAGTCTGCAATATCGTCTTGTTTTTTTACAATGACAACAATGTCACCAGCATAAGCAGACAGTTTAAAAACTTGT